>NC_142507.1:34271500-34575500 GCF_057876585.1 Rhinolophus sinicus
ACAGCTTCAATACAATGTGCCTTGGAGAAGGCCTGTTGGGATTGAGGTAATTAGGTGTTCTATTTGCTTCTTGGATTCGACGATCCAGTTCTGTCCACATATTTGGGAAGTTCTCATTGACAATTTCTTTGAATGTATTCTCTGTTCCCTTCTCTCTTTCTTCTCCTTCTGGTATGCCCATTATTCTTATATTGCTCTTTCTGATGGAGTCAGAAAGTTCTTGTAGAGTTCTTTCATTTCTTTTAAGTCTCAAGTCTCTTTCTTCTTTCATCCGTGTCATTTCCAGGTTTCTATCTTCGATGTCACTGATTCTTTCCTCCATCTGGTCAACTCTACTGCCTAAGCTTGCTATTTCATTCTTAATTTCTTCTATTGAGTTCTTACTCTCCAGAAATTCTATTTGGTTCTTTTTGAAATTTCAATCTCTTTTGTAAAATGCTCATGTTGTTCTTTGATTCTGTTTCTGAGTTCATTAAACTGCTTTTCTGTGTTTTCTTGCATGTCGTTGAGTTTTTTCAGAACTGCAATCTTGAATTCTCTGTCATTTAAGAGAATGTCATTTAAGATCCTTTTCTGGAGACTTTTCACTTTCTTTCTGAGCTGTCTTGTTGCCTTGGTTATTCATGGCAATTACTGATTTGTTATTTCTCTTCCTAGACATCTACAGGAGTGCCTTTGCAACAGGTTGATAGGAAGAGGTCTTTCTTTTGTTTTCCATTACTTGTTGGTAGAATGTTTTATTTTTTCTCCGGCTGCAGCCCTTTTTTTTTCTCTCACATGGTAGTGCTATGTTTTCTCTGCACTATTCCAGCTTCTCACACAATGGGGGGATTCCCTGGGAGTCATGCTTCTCCACTGTTAATAGTTCACCTGCGTCACAGGGCGCAGTGTCCCGGTGGGTATGCGGAGAGCTTTTGATGTTCCAAAGCTCTTCCAGCTCCTGATTCAGAGCCTGTATGTTTCAGCAGTTCTGTTTACTCCTGCAGAGATCCGCCCAGATAGGTGGGGCCAGGAGCGGGGTGAGTTGTGAGAGGTGGCCCAGAGCAATGGCGGCGACCACCACCACAGCCGGTCCTGCTTCCACAGCTCCCTCCTCTTTGCCAGAACTAGTTGGGCTGCGAATCTGTTGTCTGTGGTCCACAGTTCTCAGAACAGCAAATATTCTATTCTTTTGGTCTGACACTGTTACCGTTCCGCTTCAAGCACTGGGCAGGTGGGGGCGGGGTGAGCTCTGGGAGGGTAGGGAGGGGGCGGCTAGTCTCAGTGCCTAAGGCTTCCGTTCTCTGCTCGGCAGTGAGGGCTTAACCACCATTTTTAGCCTTTTTCCCTCAGTCTTAGCTCTGCCGTCTCTGCCGTGAGCGTTGGGTTCAGCCGTGTTATATGCTGCCCCCTCAGCCCTGTAGGCCATAAGCGGAGCCCTAGCAGTCCGAGTTCTTCCCTCTCCCGCAGCTGTGGTAGTTCTGGGATGCAGCGAGCTCGGAGCACTGAGCTAGGTCTGTGTCCTGTGCCCCCGTGGCTCCGTCTCAGCACTTCTCCCTTCCCTCCTCCCCCGCTCACGCGATTCGCCCACCTCTAAGTGAATTCAGTAGTGAGCCTCTTCGTCTTGCCTGTCTGCTGTGCAGGCAGTCCTTTGTGGAGTTATAGTTGTTCAATTAGTTGTAAATTTCAGGGTAGATTTACAGAGGCTCACCTCACGCCGCTATTTTGATGATGTCTCTTGTTTGTTTACATTTAAGTACTTGTTTTTTGTATTATAAAGGAATTTTAGCATTTGCTTTTTAACATGTTATGGTACAAGAAATTTTATGTAACAAATAATTACAAAACAGAAGAACAGCTACAAGGTACAAGAAATTTTATGTACTGTTAACAAATTTATGCTATTTTTTGTATTCTAGACGGCCAAGAATTCTTCGTTGTTGCAATTTTGTCATAAGTAAGTTCATTCCAGGGTATTATTTTGCGTACAGATATCGTTATTGATTTCTAGACTTACACTTTTAACTCATAATCATAAATAAAAGAATTAAAAACATTTATATAGATACAGAATTAGTACTACCCATGTATAATGCTCATCCTTTTTTTTTCCCCTCACAAATTTGGGCAAAAATTGTGCAGATTGTACATGGCAAATTACGGTATTAATAAGAATCTTAAAAGCACATACTTACTGAACCATGTCATGAATAGATAACTTTACTTGGGAAAAGAGACCCTTCTTCCCCTCAGTGCTTAGTGTCAGAAATCCTCAGTAGCCTGGGATCTCCTTTATCCTCCTGGACAAGGTCAGGGAGAAATGGAATCAGAATCTGAATAACTAGGACAATCTCCCTTGACATTTCCCCTTATAGTCAACTCGATAAAATAGAGAAATTCAGCCTTTATGGAGTATCTCTTCTGCACCAGGCACTCTGTTAAGTATTATGACTCAGATTCAGGAATAGGAAATTACAAAGTATGGTCTTAACCTTCAGGTAACTTATGGCCTAGAAGAGGAAATCCATCTTTAAAGGAAACATTATGATATAAATTCTTGACTTGTTCTACTGACAGTTTTATCTCTCAGAAGTTTAAGAAAGCAATGAGAGGAACCGATGCTTCGGGTCTACTTGTGAGAGACATACAGGAAAGAGTCATTAAACTCACGTGATATTTTCCTCTCAAAGAAAATTATCATTAGCAGAAAATTTTGTTAGACATGAGTCCTGAGAGAGGGAAAAGTTCAAGTGTCCTAGTGTGGAGGGATTGCCTCCCAGATTGCTCTCCAAACTTACAGGTACAACCTTCAAATGGTACTTAGTGTTTTGGAGGAAATGAGAAGTCCTCAAGAGGTACCCTCAAACTGAAGATGTTGGTCTTGATTTAAAAAAAATAAAAACAAAAACAAAATATGAGGGGAAAGAAGGGTAAGTTTTTCAAACTACAAGCAGATGAGTTGCCGGCTGGATTTGCTTTTAGAAAAATATTTACAAATAGTTAGAAAAGGAAGCACAATTAACATGAATCAACCTTATTAATTAAGAGTAAATCATGCCAAACTCACCCCACTTCCCTTTGCGGTATGGCCATCACACTGATGTGTCATGAAAACACAGTAGACATTGTATATCCAATTTATGTGGGAATGCCACATGTGGTTTTAGAGCCACAATTTGAAAGATATTGTAAGAACATTAAACATTCTCAGAACATAGCCTTTTAAAGCCCTTCCTTTAGATGTAATTAAATTCCCATGTATTTGCAGTGTCCTAGTACCCAATCAACCAAAGCCATCGTGTAGCCCAGGAGGCTATTAGAGAGAGCCCAGTGGTTACATTTTAGTTATTTATTCACTTTATCTCATGCTATACTCTCTCTCAACTCTTCAATGTTTCCATTAATCTATTAGCCTGTCTTCAGACTGTTTGCTTTAACTTGCCTTTCTCAGACCCAGGGACTTGATTAAGGAAAATATCTATGCAATTCATCAAAGCCAGAGGAAAAGCAGTCTTTCAAGTTTCAAATATAATGTCACCTTTTGCTTTGCCTCCATATTTGTTAACTAGGTCAAGTGGTGCACAAGGGCCCCTGAGGGTATCGATTTGACCTTGATTTGGGCCTGGCTGCCTTGAGAAAATCACCTGGATTCTGAACATAGATTACTTTTGATTTTGGTGACAATAGATCAACGGTTTTCCATTTTTTTCTGCTGTGACTCATAAAACAGATGGTCTTTGTATGTGCAGTATACTCTTATGGACATACCCAGGTCATAGGGTACAGCAAAGACCAGGTGGGGTACAGTTTACATGCAAATCCTGGCAGCCTAGTTCTTAGTCCACTTTTTCCTTTTTCACTAAAGAACATATTGAGTTGTGAATGAAATTCATATTATAGTGATATAATCTTGACTATCATCTAATGTTTATGAAAAATCCAATTGTCCCTATACCTTTGTATTTATTAAAGGTGGCAAATTACTTACAACATCTCACAATTGACTGTACCACACAAGTGCATTGTAACTCCAGTACTAGAACTGGACTAGATATAGTGACGCAGCCAATGACTTAAACATCAACATAAATTACTTACACTGGGGGAGAATATAGTTTCTGAGGATATTTGTGATTCTAATAAGTGAGCATGTTCCCAGCAGACTGGTGAAAATGTGTTTGTCTTCTGTGTTTCAATGAATTGTTTTTGACATTAAAAAACAAAAAAACAAAAATCCTTTATTTATAAGTTTTGTCTACTTTAACTACCCAATCCCTTTGCTCCCCCTTTTCCCTTTTCCCTATCAAAATCTGTACTCATCAAAAAGTCTGACATATCAAATAACACAATAGCATAAATTAAGTGTATTTTGTTTTACACAGAAAAGGCATATTGTTTGTATTTTTTTGCTTTATTTCAATTGTAGAGTTAAAAGTGCTTTTAGTGGTTATAATTTCAGTACATACCCTGAAATCAGACAGTTTGAGGCTTCAGTCTGGAGGTAAGATGAGGTACCCCTTTTTTAAATTTATTGGGGTGAAAATTGTTAGTAAAATAACATAGATTTCAGGTGTACAATGAGGTACCCCTTTTTGAAATCATAGAAAATAAGAGCTGCCAAGAATATTATAAATTAAATAATAAAGCCAAAAAACAAACAAACAAACAAACAAAAAAACCCAAGGCTTTATATAAATGATAACCCATATATAGACATAAGATCTCTCCTCAGTAATTTTTTTATAATTCTATCTATACCCTTCCTGAATTATTTAAGTACATGCGGTAAGCAACTAATCAGGGTTTTGTTTTTTAATTAAAAATGAGGGCTTGATACTGGGGGAAATCTCCTATTGACTAATCAAAGCATGTAAGCACTTAAATTCAGTTTAAAACATACCTATACTCCGGTTAGGTATTTGCTACATTTCAGTTTCTTTAATTTGAAAAGTCAAATTAGGTTAATAACCACAATTTAAAATAAAAGATTCTAAAAAATATCACAGACATTTGTGAAGAAGGTAAACAAGACATAGAAATTAAGGGAGTAAGTATCAAAGTTTCCTGTCTGGTGTGTTACTCTGAAATCTGCAGGCCTGCATCACTTTTGAGGATTCATTTTACATAAATGATGGGACAGTTTCACTGGCAGCGTTTCTAATGTGTGAAATGCTACTCTCTCTTAAATGTACCTACGGACACCTTCCCTGTGCTTCAGCATTACAATTATGGAAAACCCAGAAGAGATCTGGTTTCTGTTCTCATGGTGCCAGGACGTGCTTCCTAAAACCCAAACTCATTCGTTACCTCTGTCTTACTGCTCTGGCTGCTATATAGCAAACATCACAGACTGGGGGGGTGTGTGTGTATGGGGTGGGGTGGGGGTGCTGAAACAACAGACATTTACTTTTCATAGTTCTGGAGGCTGGAAGGCTGGGGTCAGTTTGGTTTGCGATCTGGTGAGAGCCCACTTCCTGGTTTGCAGATGCTGTCTTCTTGCTGTGTCCTCACATGTCAGAGAGAGGAAGCTCTTGTGTCTCTTCGTCTTCTTACAAAGGCATGAATCCCATTATAGGGACTCCATCCTCATGACCTCATCCAAGTCTGATTACATCCCAAAGGCTCCTCCTTCTAACACCATCATACTGGGGGGTGGGGAGGGGTAGGGTTTCAACATAGGAATTTGGTGGGCGCGTCACAAACACTCAATCCTTGAATTAGCAAACTTTTCACACTCTGCTCCCTGACTCCCCACTGCCTCCCAACACGTCGGTCATCCCTCACCTTACAAGACGCCCCTCATCTATTCCAAAACACCCGCTGTGTGTTTTCTGATGACTTTTTATACATTAGGTTCCATTGGCCTGGAACCCCTTCCTTAACTTGTCTACCTGAATAATTCTTAGTCTTTTGAAACAGCAAAGATAGCCTCTCTCCTCTACCCACTTTTATCCATTGACTTTTCCTCATTCTGTTAGCTACGACATTTATTCTCAGGAATAAATTGTCTCAGGCATTATTGTCTCAGGAAAAGCAGAAAACAAACAAAAAGAAAGTGCACCCTTGCCTTTGGATTTTTAAAAGCCTTAGTTTGGCCCTCAGGGGAAGACAGGGCATAGATTTGAGAAAATAGTAAAGCATAAAAGCAGTTTTTTCCCCAGCACCAGACATGAATTCTCTCCTATGTGGGGAGGAAGGAGTTGGAGCAGAAATGAGAAATGAGTAAGCAGCAGGGGAGGGTCCCAGACGAAGAGAAGATGGCAGCTTTTTCAGAGAGATGTGTGATTGACAGCATAAAAGGCTATATCCTTGAGGGGAGCAGTACCCAGATAGGTAATGGCATGTGGTCCACCTCAGCAGACAGGTCTAAAGCTCTTCCAGGATTCTCCAGTCTATGGGACTATGGCATCTCAAAATGATCTCATGAAGGAAAGTGCCATAGGATTTTAGCACCTTAGTTCCCCAAAGTGCAGCAACAACAGCAGGAGGGATTTGGCACATTGGAAGTGGCCTTTTACTGGATGTGTGGGATGCGCTGGGTGTGGCTTGCATGGACCAGTCCTTTGGAGCAGGTAGGAAGGTGGCTGTCGCTGTAGATGCCAACCACCTTTCCCCTCCACACACGTATTACCTAGGTACTATGAACATCCCCAGGAAGTGACTGCAACCCCAAACTGACTGAGATGAAGATTCCACCATCTGGCAGAACGGACACATAAGACAGAAATTTAGTTGAATTAAAGAAAAAAAAAATGCTTTGCACATCAGAATTTGCAGACAGATTCCAACCCATACAAATCTTTAAGAAAGGTCTTTGACATCATCTTATAAACCTTCTGATAAATCTCCTTGGGAAAGTAAAAGGCTCTTTCTTTTTATAAAAGAATAAAAAATTCCTTCTTCATAAGTTTATTGTAAGGATTAATGATAGCTTGTTTGTAAAAGACACAACACAGCACCTAACTTGTTGACAGCCCTCACTAACCACTGGACTGTATCTACTTGGTCTGGCTCACCTTTGTTTGCATGATGCCTGGCAGAATGGGGACATTTACATATGAATTGAACTATGTTCTATGATGTCATTAATAAAAAAGGTTGGTCCATATAAAATATACATATTTATGATTATGTACCTCTCCCTATATTTGTAGAGTGGCATGTAACCTATAAATGCAGTAAAAGTATGGAACAGAGGGAGAGATCTCTTTTATTAATTATCTAATAAAAAGTTGCTTGGCAAAGAAATCAGATGCTCTTATCTGGAATATGAGATCAATTATCTCCTATCTTCTGGACCAGTGCAAATTCTGGCTCTGATTCAAGCTTAAAGAATATAAAATAATTTTCAGTTCTACTCTGTCCACAGATCAAAACACCGTCAACATTCTTTATCTTGATGACATTTGGTTAAATCTGAAAATAATATTGAGGCCACTGAGAAATGCAGGGCTGCATCATGTGGGAGATGCCAATGGCTGTTACAAATGTCAGGAAGTAGAGTTTTCTTTCCAAAGGAGAAAGGAAAGGGAAGACTGTTGTTCACAGGAGGAGGGAGAAGGAGCAGAATATCTCCTCTCTGATAGCATCAGCCACCTCTCCATGCTCCAGTCACACCAGTCGTCACACCTTCTGGGTGCACTGGGACATCAGACCACAGCACAGGACACTGGACTCCTTGGAGAGGTCTGTGGCTGTGACTGCTTGGAACGATTAAAGCAAGTGACATCAGCATCACTAATCAGATACTTAGTAAGTGTCTGTCTGCATGAGGTAGAAAATTAATTGGAGAATAGACCCACCATGAAGGTGTGAGGCAACCAAGAGGGTGACTTGATATATGCTGCACTTGGCAAGAAGAAAGAAATTGTGTAAATTAATTGCCAGATAAGAATGGGATGAAATGTTCTGTATGATTCAGCAGTCTTCTCTTTCTTTTCTCTCTACCCCTTCCCCTCTCTTCCTCTTTTTTCACCAACCAATCCCTTCCACCCCTTGTTACATATCCATTAGTTGAACAGCCTTGGGGCAGCCATAGGTTAAGGAGCTTTTGTCGAATGATGACATAAAAATCCAAAACCTTCAATAGCATCCAGAAGGGAGAAAGGGAGAAGGAATCATTTTGTAAGAGGTCCTAGATCTAGAGAAATGGAAATTGAAGGACACTCGATGAAGCTTTAGGGCAGGGGTGTCCAAACTTTTTTCAATGTTTTTCACCAAGGGCCATATGCGGTAAAACACACAAACAGCCGGGCCACTCACTCGAGGTGAGGTACGTATTGCCTCACCTGGTTTATTTAAGTAAACTAAATATATTTTTGGAATTTGCTGTGGGTCAATAAAAAATGGATCGTGGGCCACAGTTGGCCTGTGGGCCGCAGTTTGGACACCCCTGCTTTAGGGCTAAGAAAGGATTATGATCATGTAGAGTGGTGACATGTGTTGTTGTTTTTTTTCTACTGACGTCAGAATTGTGATGAATAGACAAGCTAGAGTTGGATGGAAAGGAAAGTATTGGGGAAAATACCTCAAGTTTACTGGGAGGAACTGAGACATAGGGAGTACTAAGAGATATGTAAATTTACATAAATTACCTTACTGGATTTTTTTTTTTTTTTTTTTGGAGTAGTGTAATGTTGTAAAAACATTAGACCAGGGGTTTCTCATCGCTGACATTATTGACATGTAGAGGTCAATAATGTTCTGTGTATTATAGGATGATTGGCAGCATCCATGGTCTATTACCTACTAGATACCTGCAGCAGTCTCCCAAGTTGTGACAACCCAGAATGCCTCCAAGATATTGCCAAATGTCCCCTGGGGGTGAAGTCTCCCCTGGTTGAGAACCACTGCAGGCGGGGGTCTACTAGCTGGATATTCACTTATGTTTTTAGCCCTGCCATTTCTGGAATCTAAAGTAGAGAAGAAAATTTCTTGATAGTGAAATGATACTGATTCTAGGTTGTTCCAAGTGTTAGAGTAGAATGAATTGAAATTTTATACCACCTGTTGAGAAATTCTTCAGCTTCTCTGAGTATAATAAGCACACTGATAAGCACAATGTTCGCTTGGGGATGCATTTCTATGTAAAACAGTTCTTTAAAAAGTCTGAGGAAAAAAAGTGTGGCAATGCCTGAGAGGTGAATGTGAAAAGGGAAATAAAGATGGAAATAAGAGCCATTTTACTTCTGTCAAAAATTATAGATAAGAGATATTAAAATCCATAAATATTAAAAGTACTACAAAATACTGAAAATACTACAAAATCACAACTCAATAGAAAAAAACAAATAATCCAATTAAAAATAGGCAAAGGAACAAAATAGACATTTTTCCAAAGAAGACATTCGAATGGCCAACAGGTATATGAAAAAGTGTTCAATATCACTCATAATTAAGGAAATGCAATCATATCACAAGTCAAAACCACAATGAGATATGACCTCACACCTGTTAGAATAACTATCATCAAAAAGACGTGATGTATCTATCAAATGCCGATGAGGATACGGAGAAAGGGAACCCTTGCAAATTGTTGATGGGATTGTAAATTAGTACAACCTCTTCAGAAAACAGTATGGAAATTCCTCAAAAAATTAAAAGTAAAACTACCACATGATCTAACAATTCCACTTCGGAGTATTTATCTGAAGAAAATGAAAATACTAATTAAAAAATATATTTGCACTTCCATGTTCATTGCGGCATTATTTACAATAGCTAAGACATGGAAACAACCTAACTGTCCATATGAATGGATAAAAATGTGATTATACACACACACAGACACACACACACACAAGGGGATGCTATTCTTCCTTTAAAAAAAAAAAAAGAAAGAGGAAATCATGCCATTTGTGAAAACACGGGTGGACCTTGAGGGCATTATGCTAAATGAGATAAGTCAGTCAGGGAAAGACAAACCCTGTGTGATCCTACTTATATGTGAGATCTAAAATAAACAAAAAACTCCCAAACTCATAGAAAAAGATCAGATTTGTGGTTCCAGAGATGGGCAGTCAGAAGAGGAAGACCTGGATGACGGTCAAAAGTACAAACTTCCAGTTATAAGATAAATAAGTACTGAGAATGTAATATACATGATGACTATAGTTAACGCTCCTGTATGGCATATGTAAAAGTTGTTAAGAGAGTAGATCCTAAAAATTATAATCATCAGGAATAAAAACATTTTTTTTTTGTATCTATATAAGGTGATGGATATTGACCAAAATTGTAATCATTTCACAATATATATGTCAAGTAATTCATTTTGGTGTATACCTTAAACTTATATAGTGCCTTATGTTTATCATATCTCAATAAAACTGAAATAAAAGAATAACATTTAAATAAAATTTTTAAAATACCACAAAATTCCTCTTAATAATAAATAATACTAGTGTTCCCATGGCAGGGGAAAAGAATGAAGATAATGAATTGAATTGAGGTCACAGAAATACATAATTACAGCCCTTTGTCTTTAACTGCTCCATCTACTCACCCCAGACCAGAGCTCTGCTACCCTCTCAAGGAATTACACATTAGCTGCTATCGTCTTTGGAATCCAAACACACAGGGGGAGAACCTTTGAACTTGGTTTGGTTTGAAAGTTTAATAAACAATTTGAAATAAACCTGAGATAAAGTGGTGAATACATTTGGGGAGTGACACATAAGCATTCAGCTGCAAGTAAATACCCTGATGGACTCTACAAGAACAAAGTGCAGATGTTGGGTTTAAAAATCAGAGTGGGGTTAAAACATCCAATACATGAAATGATGGATAAGGCAGCTGACAGCCCTTAACTAAACGGTGTTCATCTTTATAATACCCGTATTGGAGAGCTAAAAAAAGTTTGGACATTGTATTTCCTTTTGCCCTTTCCACCTTGGCACTTAGAATAGTCTTGATGCTTTTCTGTTTTTCCCAGGGCACTTGACCCCAAATCACACACAACTGGCTGAGAGATTAGATAAGTATTGTCTGGAGAACAATGAGAGTTGGTGATACACTGGAATGGCTTACAAAGATGACACAAAGAGTGGTTATCAGGATGGGCCTATGTGCTCCATCAAGGCATGAGCTGGAGCCCACCATTTCCATCCAATCCTTTTTACAACTGACCTTGAATAGAAGGTCAAAGTGATATTGACCAAATTTGCAAATAGCACAAAGCTTGCTGGTAGAAGAGATAAAGGTGACGACATATTACCAAGCCAGCAGTATATAGGTAATTCAGGGCACGGCTTGAACAAAAGTGAGGTGAGGTTTAGTATAAAGACATGCAAGATAATATATGCACCTGAGAGAAAATAACTCTTAGCACAGATTCAAATTGTGGGGGTATTACTCAGGAAGCTGTCATGCTGAGTGAGATGTTGGGAGCATGGTGGATGACAAATTGAATAGGAGTTTACAGTGCAATGCCAGGGCAAAGAAGGGCAGTGCTGTTTTGAGATGTGAAGACAATATAAAGCAATCTTAGAAAACACAAGAGAGGACAGCGTGTTGCTCGACACCATGTCGGTAAAATCTCACCTTGAAGTCCCTGGTGCCCTGACTTTAACAAAGACGGCAATAAGATGGGAGATTTAGCAAAGATAGTCATTTGAATGCTACTCAAAATGATGCACAGTTCTCTCTAGGAAAAGTGCAATTCTATTCTTATTCCAGGCAACCATACATTTATAAAAAAGTTTTCTCACGGCAAGGTCCTCCTGCTATTATATTTCCTTGTTGACTTTCAAGAATAAAAGAATAGCTATTTATAACAAAAGAAAGAAATTCTTTTAGGGAACAGAAAAATTACGGGTTTTCATATGTTAAGCAATATTTGAGTATAAAGTCCTGTCTGTAAAATCTTTAACTATAATAGGAAAAGAGATGAAATAATCATCATACAAGGACAAAATTGTCCTTATATTAAACTAATATTATTAAACTAATATTAGAACAATAAAAGAATAAAAGTTCAAAAGAAGGGATCTTGTTCTGTGAGTCAATTAGGAAAGTTTTCCAAGAGCTCTACTCCATTCATACAAAGGTCAGTAAGAGTGGGAGGGGGCAGGTGATTGAATGGGGAGAAGCTGGAGTCTGTGAGTCTGGTAAGAGGGAAATTGGCACCAGAGTTAGCTAACCGGATTGCAGAAATGGAAAAGAACAGAAGGATAGGAAAGTTTGTGTGAAGGAAAAATCAATAATACTTTGGAAGATTAACACTTTACAATCAGGCACAATGGATTTTAATCTAGACAAGTACTTAGAAGATACATACATGCAGTGTATTTAACGTCTCTGAGACTAAGAATTTTTTATCAATTAAATTATAAAACCCACTTTGCAAGGTTATTATGACAATTAGAAATAATACATGTGTGAAGCACTTAGATGTTAAAAAGCCTATAGTAGGTCCATGATAAATGTTTACAATTTTAGTGACTGGTTGTTGAAACTATAAAGGAAAAAGAATAAAACACAATGAGATTTTATTCTTGAGTGGATTTTGGTACTATTTTTAGAAACAGAGCAGACAGAAGGAGACTTTATTAGTTTGGCAAGGTGCTAGAACTGAGTTTCACCCATGTTAAATTTGAGGAGATGATAAAACACACTGGCTTTTAATTTTGCCGAAATTTGCCTCTTGAGGTGTTTTATGTATTATTCAATATGGTGAAAGTAGAATCACTAATATAGTATAGTTGTATAAAGAAATCAAAACCCAGTTTTAACACTTAAAGAAATAGTGATATATTAGCATTTCTGTGGAACAGATTTTGAACATTTTGACTGGCTATGTCAAACTGAAAAAGAACTCAGGGCTGAAACTCAGCTCATTGGACTACATGTATTTTTTTTTTTTAAAGCATAAGTATCTAGATAAAGTTATAGGAATTACTTGCACTTAGTTTCTAATTCACATTTAATTTCACACAAATAATGGTAATGTTTTCATGAAAATCAAGAGTGTGTGTAGTGGGAAAATTTCTATATGAGGGTATCCAGGTAAATAAATAAGCAAAACAATAAATTAACAACCATCCAAATAAGGATGTAGAGAGCATGTCTACCTTGCGTCTGGGGCATCTTGCGCTAAGATTTATACTGTCTTTACCTTTTGTCTATAGAATGCTATCACTTGTCATTACATGGCCCATGGCCACAGGAACAAAATATGAATATCTGATTAAAACACTCACTGTTTGGTGCTTCTTTGTACCCTCATTCATTCTGTTTTGTCTTCATTCAAAAGATATTTGTATTTCTGTCATTCAAACAATAGTCACGTCTTAAACTTAAAATGATATATTAAAATTTAAAACATAATTAGCATCATGGTGGCTGAAGTGTACCTAATTTTACTGACAACTTGCTAATATAGGAGAAGAAGGTTAATATTAATGATTACAATTATCTTTCCAATTGCCCAAATTTATTTTCACAGTTTAATATTCTAGAGCAGAAGTCAACACACTTTTTCTGTAAAGGAACAGATAGTAAATATTTTAGGTTTTGTGGGCCTAGAGGCAAAATCTAGGATATTATGCAGTTATTTATTTAAAAGAGAGAAAACAAATGTTGACAATTTTTGAAACTAATAATTGAATATTATTAATCAGTATAATAATTATTGAATACATTTTTTTTTGTATGATAGGTCTATTCATGAGAAGCCTGAAATTGTTTTGGGGGTAGTATGTTGCTTAATTGGGATTCAAAGCTAGTGTTCCCTGTCATCCTGGTAGAAACGTGTCCTCATTCTCCTCCAAAACCTTCTTTTGCTTGTCTGCAGCACAGCAGTCTTTTTTCCCAGGGAACACTCTGAAATGTGTTGCCAGCACCTCTCTTTGGCCCCTAGGTAGGCCCTTAGGTAGTCCCGTAGTATTGCCCTCTTAGTGCTCGACCCTTTTCAACATGGGGAGGCGCGTTCAGAGCACAGGCTCTGGGGTAAGATTCCCTGAGTGTGAATTCCAGTCCAATTGGAACCCATTAGTTGTGTGATCTTTGACTACTTGCTTCAGATTGCTCATTGATAAAATGAATAATAGTGCCTACTTCGCAGGCTTGTTCTAGAAATTAAATGAATTAATAAATGCAAAGAGTTAGAATAATGCATGCCATATGATAAAGTACTTGATATAAACATTATCATTCTTTTGATTTAGTAAAAACATTTAAAAGTGTAAAATCACTGTTAGTTCATGGGTTGTACAAAAACAGACAATGGGTTGTATTTGGATTGTGGATCATATTTTGCTAATATTTTTTCTTGCCTTAAGTGATCAAAATTTATGAGGCAGAATGTAGTGTAAGCTAATGTCAAAATCATGTCACTCATTGTAAAAATAAATAAACCTAGGCCCAATAGTAAACAGACCTGCTGTCACAATCTAGCTCATTAGTGACAGGTCCCATAGTAGACACTATATCTGTGGGACTTCCTACCATTGCAAATCACAAAGTGCAGCCCGAGTTGGATGCTGAGGACAGAAAGGCAGAAGTTTACTAGAGATAGGATTGGTGAGTTCAGACGTTTAAGCCTTGCTCACCTCTAATATGCTGACTCCTGTCTCAGTAATAGCAGTTGTGAATCCAGGTAGAAGGTGGGATTTCCAATATATACCTTTTTTGCTCTAGGATCCAAATTCCCATAGGATCTGTATTAGTGAGCTTGGGCTGCCATAAAAAAGTATCACGGACCAGATGGTTTAAACAACAGAAATTTATTTCCTCTCGATTCTGGAGACTGGCAGTCTGAGATAAAGGTGCCAATGAAGTTCGTTTCTTCTCAGGCCTCTCTCCTTGGCTGTCTTCTTCCTGTGTTTTCACGTGGTCTTCCCTCTGAGTGTGTCTGTGTCCTAATCTCCTGTTATTATGAGGACACCAGACATATTGTATTAAGGCCCATACTTGTAACCTCATGAAATGAGGTTAAAAACTAAATTACCGCTATAAAGACCTTATCTCCAAATAGGGTCACGTTCTAAGATACTGGCAGTTAGGACTTCAGACTAAATTTTAGGAGGACACATTCAACCCATAACAAGAGCCCAACTCTGAACTTTAGAAAGGCATCTTTTTGTACCTGTATAATTCTGTAACACTCACACCAAGCACAGCATGGTAGATTGACAAGAAATGGATGTAAGTAACTTTATATAATCTCCCTTTCAGGGTTGGAAGTATGATGAACTATCACTACCAAGTCTTCCAAATATTCCATAGGTCTTAATTTTTGCATCCATAAAACAAAAACCCTGATCTGACTTACAGAGACTGAGCAGAAGTGAATAAATGTTTGCCAAGTACCTTGAGGTCCTAGAGGAAAGTAATTCCATCTGCCCAAAGCATTCAGGTTATATATTACAGTTTCAGAATTATATTTTTAACCAAGTAATATTTCACAGTGATAACATAATCACCTAATGAAGTTCCCTTGAATGTTAATTATAGAGAGGTATTGAAATGCACCAACATGATTTATTTTGTCTGAAATAGCCTTTACTTTTTCATATAATGTAATTTAGAGAACATTGTGCTTACAGCACTCCATTCAAAGTCACTTTATCCCTTCACAAAATTCTGTACTGCTAGAAATATATTTAAATTAGTGTGTGGTGTACAGAATTTTTTACTTTACAGGATTTTCTGAGCATTTCTGACTGGAATATGGGTAGAGATAACTCTTTCTAGGCAAAGCATTAAAAAGGCAAAATTTGTCTACATTGCTTTGCACTTCTGTTTTAAGAAGAGTCCCTTATTTTTGCTTAAGCATCTTTATCTTCATTTGAAAAAGATAGGATAGA
This sequence comes from Rhinolophus sinicus, assembly GCF_057876585.1. Classification (NCBI taxonomy): domain Eukaryota; kingdom Metazoa; phylum Chordata; class Mammalia; order Chiroptera; family Rhinolophidae; genus Rhinolophus; species Rhinolophus sinicus. The sequence continues at coordinate 34,287,286 of NC_142507.1, forward strand.
TATCTTATTGATGAGTAAACTGACATTTAGAGATGTTTAGTAATGTGCCCAAGGTCACAGAGTTTGCAAGTGACGGAGTTCAGACTAACATCAAATTCTATTTGATTCTATTCTAATACTTTCATTATAACATTGCTTTTTTCTTTGAGAATCCCTTTCACCATAAGAACCTAGTAACCTGACCTATAAAGAGATTTGTGTAACATATGTTGTATATGTTAGTCCACTTTTGTCTATAATATAAAATTAACTCAAATTGGTTCAGCACAAATGAATGAAATAAAGAACATGAAACAATAGAAAAGATTAACCAAACTAAGAGTTGGTTCTGTTAAAGAATAAATAAAATTGATAAAACTTTAGCTAGAAAACTCCCAATCAACAAAATTATAAGTGAAAAAGGAGACATTATAACTGATACCATAGAAATACAAAGGATCATAGTGGCTACTATGAACAACTATATACCAACAAACTGCACAACCTATAAAAAATGTAAAAATTGTTAGAAAAATATAACCACCAAGAGTGAAACAGGAAAAAATAGAAAAATCTGAATAGACCAATTACTAATAAGAAGACTGAATCAGTAATCAAAAATCTCCCAATGAAGAAAAATCCCAGGACCAGCTTATTTCACTGGTGAATTTTACCAAACACCTAAAAAATAATTAATGCTAATTCTTCTCAAACTCTTATCAAAAATTGAAGAGAAAGAGACTCTCTCTCAAACTTATTTTACCAGGCCATAATTACCCTCATACCAAAGCCAGAAAAGGACACTATAAGAAAAGAAAACTATAGGCCAATATCCCTGATAAATGTAAATGCAAAAATTTCAATAAAATATTAGTAAACTGAATTCGGCAGCACATTAAAACGATTATTCACTATGATAAGTGAATTCATTCTAGAGATGCAAGGATGGTTCAAAATATGCAAATCAATCGATGTACTGTCATTTAATAGAATGAAAGAAAAAAATTATATGATCATCTCAATAGATGCAGAAAAAGCATTTGACAAAATTTGATATCTGTTCATGATAAAAACTCTTAAAGTAGGTACAGAAGGAATGTACTTCAATATAATAAAGTGCATATATGATTGGCCATCTGTTAACATCATACTCAATGGTGAAAAGTTGAAAGCTTTTCCTCTAACATCAGGAACAAGACAAGAATGCCCATTCTCACCACTTTTATTCAACATACTGGAAGTCCTAGCCGGATCATTCAGGCAAGAAAAAACAATGAAATGAAGGGTATTGGAATTGGAAGGGAAAAAGTTAATTTGTCTCTATTTGCATAGGATATGATTTTATATATAGAACGTCCTAAAAATGCCACCAGAAAACTGTTAGATTTAATGAACAAATTTAGTAAAGTTGCAAGATACAAAATTAACATAAAAAATTGGTGGTGTTTCTATACACTAACAATTATCTGAAAAAGATAAAGAAAATGATTCTATCTATAATAGCAACAAAAACAATAAAATATTTAGGAATAAACTTAACCAAGGAGGTGAAAGATCTCTACTCATATTGATGAATGAAATCTAGAAGACACAAATGTCAAAGTCTACAGTGGTCATTACCATAGACCAGTAGAACAGAATAAAGAGCCCAGAAATAAACCCAAGCATATACGGTCAACTAATATTTGACAAAGGAGTCAAGAATACTCAGTGGAGAAAAGACAGTCTCTTCAATAAATGGTGCTAAGAAAATTGGATATCCACAGGTAAAAGAATGAAACTAGGCTCCTATCTTATTTCACTTACAAAAATTAACTCAAAAATGGATTAAAGACTTAACTGTAAGACCCAAAACCATAAAACTCCTAGAAAAAACAAGCTCCTTTTCATGTGTCTTGGCAATAACTTTTTGGCAATGACACCTAAAGCACAAGCAACAAAATAAAAAAATAAATAAGTGGGTCTACATCAAACTAAAAAGAAAATCAACAAAATGAAAAAGCAAACTATGAAATGGGAAAAAATATTTGCAAACCATGTCTCTGATAAGGTGTTAATATCCAAAACATACAGGAAAGTCATCCAACTCAATAGCAATGCCCGCCAAATAATTCAATTAAAAATGGGCAAAGGACCTGAATAGACATTTTTTTCAAAGAAGATATTCAAATGGCCAATAAGTACATACATGAAAGGGTACTCAACATCACTAGTAGCGTAATAATGCAAATCAAAACCACAATGAGATATCACCTCACACCTGTTAAAATGGCTATCCTCAAGACAAGAGATAACAAATGCTGAAAGGAATTGGAGAAAGGGATCCTTTATAAATCGTGGGAATGTAAATTGTTAGAGCCTCTATGGAAAACAGTATGGAAGTTACTCAAAAATTAAAATTAGAACTACCATATGATCCAGCAATTCCACTTCTGAGTATTTATCTGAAGGAAATGTAATCAGTATGTCGAAGGGAGACCTGCACCATCATGCTCATTGCAGCATTAATTGCAATAGACATGGAAACAACCTACGTGTCCATCAACAAATGAATGGATAAAGAAAATGTGGGATGTATTTATACACACACACACACACACACACACACACACACATATATATGAAAATGGAATTTTATTCAGCCATTAAAAGAGGGAATCCTGCCATTTGAGACAACATGGATGGACCTTAAGTGCATTATGGTAAATGAGGTAAGTCAGTCAGAGAAGGACAAATACTGTATGATCTCATTAATATGTGAACTCTAAAACAAACAAACAAACAAACAAAACTTAAAGGAATAAAGAGATCAGATTTGTGGATACCAGAAGCAAGGAGTTGGGGAGGGGAGAGGGAATTGGATGAAGGAGGTCAAAAGGTACAAACTTCCAGTTATAGGATAAATAAGTATGGGGGATGTAATGTACAACATGATGACTGTAGTTAACACTGCTCTGTGGTATATGTGAAAGTTGTTAAGAGAGAAATCCTTTATCACAAGGAAAAAAAAATTTTCTTTTTCTTTTATGTTGTATTTATATAAGATGATGGATTTTAACTAAACTTGTAATCTTTTCACAGTATATGTAAGTCAAGTCATTCATTATGGTGAATACATTAAACTTACACAATGCTGTATATTAATTATATCTTAATAAAACTGAGAAAATTAAAATAAAGGGAAAAAAGTTTTGCATTCAAGATCCCTCAACTAAGAGGAGTTAGAGAAAAGACTGTGCTCAACTCTTTTAATTTTTTCTATGATGTGATAATACCATTCTTGGAGGAAGAAATTGTCTTCTGGGCTGTCATGGTTGAAAGGTATGGAGTGGAGCAAATGTCATAGAAAACTGAAATCAGAGGAAGCTATAACCGAAAGGTGGTTCATGTAGTCCTGTGGTTCTCCATTCTTCTCTTGAAAGCCCTGGGCTGTCTTTAGGTACCCTCAGGGGCCAGTGGGAGAGGAGGAGTGGTTACAGAGCCTCAAGCATTCCCATCCATCAGGAAAGATCCACTTTCATCTCTTGCTCACATTGCACTTTCATAAAATATTATTTTAGATACAGTATCCTGCAGCTTAAAAACCACTGCCAAAACAAATAAGCAAAAGAAAAACAGAATGAAAAAACTCCTGTTCTATTCCAAACCTCAGACAAGGTAAATAATTTTCCCCAAATCACACAGCTCATAGAAGTAGAGAACCAGCAAGGCCATAACCCAGTTCTCCCAAGTCCCATCCCAGGGCTCTTTCTACCACCATGATAAATGCTACCTTCCTGAAGAAAAAGTCATTTAAAAGCCCATTACAGAAATGACAAACTGGGAGCCAGAAACAAAATCTTAAGAAAAAAAAGTAGGCCAAGTGCTGTATTGAGGGCGGAGAAGGCCATTTTAGCCTACTCAGGCACTGATTCAATTTTTCATTTTGGCATGATTTGAGCTTTCTTCTTTCTAGTGTCCAGGTACAACTCTTTTTCAGGAAACTCACTATGGACAATTATCTACTTGGGGAAATAAATGAGACTCTTTTTTATGGTGTTCCTTGCCCTGCTATGCAGAAAGATAAATCAGAATTTGTCCCCAAAACAACTTATCAAAGACATGAAAAAATATACTTTAGTATTCACACACAGCCCAGGGTAAATGAAAAATAAAGCATACACATGTAAGCATGAAAATATAAATGATTAAAATGTTAATAGCAACAAAATGTAATAAAACAGTTTATGTACCAGAATACTCAGGTAATGAAAAGGGCATATAAAGTAATTTCTAGAGAACTTAAACAACCAAAAAGTGATCATTTTAGCCCTCAAAAAGTATTTTTATGTAGTCTTACTCTTATAAAATAGCTCCAATATTTTTAATGTAGATTATTTGATGATTTAGAATATTACAGTGTTTCTGGATCATCATTCTGAATATGAATTCTCATTGAGTTCTATAAAGTGAATTAAAGGAATTTTACTCTCAAAGACTTTTTTATTTTAAAAATACGAAAATTTTCTCTTTAAAAATTTTAGTTACTTCCATACCTGACCATGATAGAATAACGCGTACTTGAAGTGTCTGCCCACTTTAAACAACTAGAAAATTGGACAAATGTATGTTGAACAGTGGCTGTCAGACATTGTATTACTTGCAGAGCAGGGCTGTGACTCTTAAGAAAAGGAAAACAGATAAAATTATTCCTACAATTGTCCTGGATTTCTGCCTACCGACCCATTCCATACTGCAGCAAAAGGAAGCTGAACCCAAACAGAGCACAGAGATGTCACTGAACAGTGGAGTCAGGTCAAAGTCCAGGGAGGCTGAGGTGGTTAGAGTGTGTGGGCACTGCCCTGCAGAGGAGAGAGTTAGCTAGAGCAAGATTTCTAGAAATCTGCACTGGAATACACAGTGTATTTGCTTGACGAATAAACTGTGTGTGCATACCACGAAATTCTACTAGAATAAGCAAAGAACTACAGGCATGATAAGGCAAATAATTCTCAGACCTCAAACAGGGTTGGAAAGTGTGTCTGCTCAGACTAATTTAGTAGGCAGATCTCTTTGAACACCTGAAACATTTAGCAGTAAACAGTAAGGAATATAATATAGGGTATTAGAAATGTAAAAATTGTTGGAAAAGGAGAAGTTTGAGTCAAGGCTTAATGATTAACTTAACTAATGAGTTTAAGGATACACCCCCACAGCTACAATCCAGGAGTCAGGAAGATGCTTCTACCTCCCCCTTCCCAGTCCCCAACTGCTGCCAGAACTGTCACTTGACCAAGGTAAAACCAATGACCAGACCCCAGGAAGCAGAGTCCAGCCACCACAACTGCCACTGTCTCCTTGGCAATGTTTGCCAGCGCTAGTTAGCAGGATTGCTTTCTAATTCTCTTCCACCTTCCAGGTCTCATGAGAGTGCATCTACTGACAGAAATTAATTTGCATTTATAGCTCTAGCTACAGGATGTGTGAGGAATGAAGATTATAGTTTTTCCATCCCCCAGAGGAAAGCTCATAAGAAGGAAAAAGGAAAAGAATAGAAATGGATGCCACATACCTATCTGGAATTGCCAAAAACAGCCTTTTTAATCTTAGAATTTGGTCTCATTAGAATTTTTTTCTCATGAGAAAATGAGATAATTTAATACTGCAACAAAACATGCTATAAAGAAGTATGATGTTGGAAACTGATGACTCATACAGTGAACTCTATAGAAAGTAAGTTCCTTGAGGGCAGGATTAACATTTATTTTTGTAGTTTCAGTCTGGCATAGAACCTGATATATGATGGATGCTCAATACAACTTATTGAATAAATGAGTTTAATGAAATAGTTCACTCCAACACGAATGATGAGGGCTGCCCATTTATCCATCAACATTAGAATTGCAACTACGCTAGTTCAAGTAAATACATTTATTCTTTGCCACTTTTCCCTCAAATATCCCTCAAATATCCCTTAGCAATAGTAAAATCTCCTACATAAATAAATTTCAGTTATTGCATTCAGGAAATTAAACTCTGATATAGTTCTATTATATAATACACGTATTCGGATTTCACCTTTTGTTAAAAAAATCACCTTTTGTTAAAAAAAATATCTAGGATCCAATCAAGAATCATATATTATACTTAGTTGTCATTTCTCTTTAGTCTCTTTTTATCTAGAGGAGTCCCCTGAAGGGTTACTCTGAAGCTCTGAACTTCTGTACCTAAAGGTCAAGGGAAAAGGCAACCACTGAGGTTCTAGTCTTTCTTCTTCACAGGGTCAGAGAACTTCAGACCCTGAAGTCTCCTGACGGTGGGAGAGGATTAGGCAGTGCTGCTTACCACCCTCATCCTACACGCAGCCCTGTGCCAGTTTTGGAAAGATAAAATAACTTCAAAACTTCGATTGGATAGTATCTAACAATATCTTCATGTCCCATCTCACCTCCTATGAAATTATTGTTTTTCATCATAACATTTCAATGATGGAATAAAGTCTGCTAAACTATATTGCCTTTCCCAGTGGATAAAAATTAATTCAAGTAGCACTTAATAGAAGTAGTCAAGAGGAAAATAATATTTAAAACTATTTTTTGAATTTCTGGGCTGTGGTCAATTCCTAGTGGTTCAGTAATCTCTGTTTCTCTCTCACACACACACAGGTTCTACTTGTTATTAGTTTTGTGAAAGTTAATTATATTACAGATCTGAACATTTGAATAATATCTTAGATGTTCAAGAGTCTTTGTGTATAGCGAAACGTATATAAGCAGTTTCCTAATAAAGTCTCTCTTTGGATTTTTACAGATGACTTAGGTAGATATATATCATCTAAATAACTGTAGGCATTTATGTATTGCAAAGGAATATTTTAGGTAAGGGGTAAGAAGGAAGCTATGAGACATGACCTCGCTCCTCAGAGAACTTGTTAATCCAATTGAAAAGAGAAACAAAGAAAGGCAAATAGAATAACTGAAAATCTCAAGTAGTAAAATGACACGTAAGTAGACCAGACAATATTGCTTAAAAGAACAAAAATGATGAGATAACTTCCAAATAGGCGATTAAAGTAGGCTTCCTGGTTAGTAAAACTAACATTTATTACATTTATTGGAAGCTTATTAGAGCTGGGCACCGTTGTAAGTGCTTTGTTCATTTTATCTCATGTAAGCCTTATGATGACCCTAAGAGGAAGATGCCATTACTCCAACTTACTGATGAAGAAACTAAAGCACAAGGACATTTAGCACCTTGATGACAGTCATGCTTTGTGTAAGCGTGAGACCAGGAGGGAGCCCAGGTAGTCAGATTGCGGAGCTCGAGTGTTCGTAGGTTTGGCCAGATGCGCCTTAAAGGGGCTGAATTAAAGACAGACCTTACAAGAAGGGTGGAGTTGGAATAGAAGATATTTTGAACAGGTCAGTGAGATCACAGACTTAGAGATAGAAAAGTACAAGTTACTTTTTAAAAGAGCAAGTGGTCCCTTTAGGGTGCAGCCAAGAGATCATGTAAGAGTAAATAAAGGTCAGACTGAGAAGTGAGAAATTGGGAACCCATTGTCAGGGCCTTACAGATCAGGTTTAAGATAAGGTACTTCAATTCTATGATTATGAGGCAGCTACTAAGCATTTTTGACATAAATTAAGATTCTGGCCTGTGTTTACCCATATTCCTCAAGAAGCCAAGAGACATGTGTCTCTCTGTGCAACAGGTGCTTTCCCATTAAGCCTGTACCTTACTCTACCCATACTCTGTCTCATCAACTTTCTTCTCCTGCCAGAGATAGACAGGGCCATGCCAATGACCTTCATCTTGACCATTCTCAGTTCCTGTATCCTTTACATTTCTGTAGCATTCTTTGATACCTCACTATTTCTTCCTGGAACATTCTTTGTCCTTGGCTTCTGTGCCTGCATAGCTTCTATTTCTGAAGTTGCCTCGTGTGTGTGTGTGTGTGTGTGTGTGTGTGTGTGTTCTTCACCTTTGCCAACGCCCTAAGCACTACAGGTTCTGTCTCAGCGCACTTTTCTTTATTTTCTCTCTTTACCCTTATTGCTTATGACCTCTTTCCCTTCCACAGGAGAGGAGGCAACTTTATATACAAACTTCTAAGACTGCCTGCTTTTTTGTCAGAGCTCCCTGACCAGTAATTCCATTCCCAGAACACTTTCCTGCCCAGGAGGAAAAGACCTTCATACTGTAAAACTCCAGAATGACTGCTCAGGTCCAGAGGTCTTTGAGCTCAGCTTTTCTTCATTTTCACTGGCTATAGAGGTTTAGCTTACTCTGTTTTCCTGTATCTGTTCCTTCCCACTCTCTCATACAAGGAACAATTAAGTTCACGAACTTGCCACCATGCACTTACATTGGAAGCACTGTACAAACAGCTCGGTAAGGTTTCATAAGCTTGGGATATCTGTGTCTCACAGCTGTGTTCGTGTTGACATGTGGTGGTATCTTTCTCAGTGGAGTTCATTATTGAGTGTTTTTGTGTGCTGTCGCGAGAATGTCTGAGCTTGAATTAGAGCAATGAACAAACATTAAATTTCTTGTTAAATTTGGCAAGAGTAGAAGTGAAATCAGGGACATGTTAGTCCAAGTTTATGAGGATAATGCCAGGAAGAGAACAGCAGTGTACAAATGGATTAAATGTGTTTCTGAGGGGAGAGAACACATCACTGAAGAAGAGAGGTCAGGGCAGCCAGTAATGAGCAGACCTGATGAAAACATTGCAAAAACTCATGGAATTGTTCATCCAAATCATCAGCTGACTGAGAAGCATAGCAGACCAAGTGAACATTGATAGAGAAACAGTTAAGAAAATCTTAACTGAAAATCTTGGCATGAGAAAGGTATTTGCAAAAATGGTCCCAAAGGAGCTCACTGATGAACAAAAGCAAAGGAGAGTCAAAGTTTTCCAAGACTTTTTTGGAAAGTCAAGACAATGTTTTGGGCTGTGTTATCACTGGTGATGAAACATGGATGTACCAATCCAACCCTGAAATAAAGCGTCAAAGTGCACAATGGAAGTCAGCCAATTCTCCACCACTGAAAAAGTTCCATTGGTCCAAATCAAGAGTCAAAACGATGTTGCTAACCTTTTTAATATCAGAGGGATTATTCATTATGAATTTTGTATCAACTGGACAACAGTTAACTACATTTACTATTTGGAAGTGCTGAAAAGGCTGCATGAAAAGGTTAGGTGAAAACTACCTGAACTTTTTGCCAACGATTCATGGCTCTTGCATCACGACAATGCACCAGCTCACATGGCACTGTCTTTGAGGGAGTTTTTAGCCAGTTAAAAAATAACTGTATTGGAATATCCTCCCTACTCACTTGACCTCACCCCCAGTGACTTCCTTCTTTACCCAAAGATAAAGGAAATATTGAAAGGAAGACATTTGGATGACATTCAGGACATCAAGGGTAATATGATGACAGCTCTGACAGCCATTCCAGAAAGAGGTCCAAAATGGCTTTGAAGGGTGGACTAGGCACTGGCATTGGTGCATAGCTTCCCAAGGGGAGGACTTCAAAGGTGACCATAGTGATATTCAGCAATGAGGTAAGTAACACTTTTTCTAGGATGAGTTTGCAAATTTAATTGTCAGACCTCGTATATGACTCCCCTCACCACCACCACCACCATCCCACAAAGAGTGGTTGCAGATAGGACGTGGTCAAAGTTCTTCTCTTTGCCAATGTTTCTGAACACAAAAACGCAGAACTTTTGCATTTTAAGGCATTTATAATACAGGCGCAACTTGAAATAAACTTGAAACAACAGAGGTTAAGAAATATTTTACAGTTTAAATGTTGTAGTTTATGGTTTATAATCTTAATTCCTTTTTAAGGTGGTAGCTTTTGGAAGTTGCACCTTCTTCTCTTTCTACTCCCCTTCACCAACCATACCATTCATCCATCATGAAGCCGTTACTCAGTGTGCGAACACAGAGCCCACACATTCCTATTTAATTGCCTTTACACCTACTTGTTCTGTACCTTCTTCTAAAATGCCCAGGTAGCTGAAACACTGTTCCTTAATGCCTATTCTGTTCTGAGTACTGTGCTACATGCAGCTTATAGACATATTACTTTTACTTCCTCATGGAACCTATAATACTGTTTTAAAATTGTGTGTGTATTTTCTTTGTGTGTGTGTTTCAATATGTGTATAACAGTTTGTCTACTCCTGTTCCCCTCAGCTATGATGCCTTCATCATAGATGGGTCACATAATAACAATATGTCTTCCCAGAGCCTTCCTCTGTGGGTTAAAAATACAGTAGTTCCCCCATCCATGCTTTCACTTCCCTCTGTTTCAGTCACCTTGGGTCAACTTTGGAACAAATATGTTAAATGAAAAAAATTCCAGAAATAAACAAGTCATAAGTTTTAAATTGCGTGTCATTCTGAGCAGCATGATGAAATCTGGTGCTGTCCTGCTCCATCCCACCCAGGATGTGAATCATTTCTTTGTTCAGCATATCCTTGCTGTATACACTACTCACCATTAGTCACTAAGCAGTAATCTAGATGATCAGATCAACTGTCATACTGTGGTTTCCTGAAAATAAGACCTAACTGGAAAATAAACCCTAGCATGACTTTTCAGGATGACACCCCCTGAACATAAGCCCTAAGGCGTCTTTTTGAGCAAAAATTAATATAAGACTTGGTCTTATTTTTGGGGAAACATGGTAGTATCGCAGTGCTTGTGTTTAAGTAACTATTATTTTATTTAATAATGCCACATCCCCATAACTTTTATTGGAGTATTTTGTTGTAATTGTTCTATTTCATCATTAGTTGTTAATTTCCTACTGTTCTTAATTTATAAATTAAACTTTTAATAGGTATATATATATAGAAAAAAACCTAGTATATATAGGGTTTGGCACTATACGTGGTTTCAGGTATCTACTGGGGTCTTGGAATATATCCTCTATGGATAAGGGGGACTATTGTATATTTTTAAAAGAGGCCTTGGAAGATTTTGCAATAGCTATCTATTACATTTCATTACCTGCTGCCCAATTCAGACTTTCCCTTCTTCCCACATATCCAATTCCAAAGATGCTTTAACATACCATGATCCTCATGGTTAAACAATTTATAGACTAAATTTAAAAACTCACTCAAAACTAACCAAGCTAACAATTAGGAGTAAAGGAAAAAGACAAGACAGTTAAAAAAAAAAAATTGCACTTAGGGGGAAATTTAGGAAATTGTCCGTCTATACTATATGCTGATCATATCTTGCATCCTCTGGATAGGATAATAAAATATATTTGGGAGCAGAGACATCCTTGGGAAATAATTTGTCACACCCCTTTCTTGGCAGTAGAGCCCTTTTCTTGGCCAGGAAATCTGACTCCCTGCCCAGGCTGGCTAGGTGTGTTTCTCTAGTCCAGTATTCTCTATAGGTCCCTCCTTAATAGAGCACTAGGAATAATTGATAAGTGTGTGTATGTGTCTGCATTCTCACAGCATTTCAGTTCTTGGGGGTACAGATATTCATTATACTTTGTTTAATATTTAGCTTGGGTGACACTCTTGGTCAGTTTGAATCAAACATTACTCTTTAAGCTTGGAGTTTTTTCCAGATGCTTCAACCCCTTTGAAACCTTTCCATTCACTTCAGAAACTCCATTTAATTTGTTAAAAGCCAATTCTAGGGATATCTTCCTCTAAAACCATCCTCCCCAAACTCTGTTTACAAACCTAATTTGTTTGTTTATTTTGAGGACCAAGCCCATTTGCGTTGGATCAATATCCACTGTTTGGGGCCTGTTTATTCACATTGCATGTTGTTCTGTGCTTAATGGCCCTTGTCTCAGGGCAAGGATAAAGAAAAATGGATTTTGAGAAGCAGATGGGGCTTTTTCTTGCTAATTTGCCTTTGTCATATCACCGGCTACTGCACTAGAAATTCCAAATCTAGGGATAGAATAAGGTAGGAGAAGATCACTCTTGCCTGTAGGTGGGCACATTAGATAGAAGGAAGAAAATATGTTTAATTTGGATGATTTCAATTGGATCCAGTAAGCACATTTCCAAGAGGAAATATTATGACAATAGTTTGAAATAAAAAAACTAGAGTAGAGGTAGGAGGTTAGGACTAAAGAGGTAGTTTTGGCATCTAATCTCAACAGTTTTATGATTGAAATTTTAACTACACTTAAGCTCAGTGAGGAAGTAAATCAATGACGGGAGTGTTGGAGATTCAAATAAGGCAAGTAAATGAGTATGCAATGTATACAATAAAATGCCATAAATTATTGGTTTTAATTTTTATAATCATTATAATAATTATTCTGATTAAGAGAAAAAATACAGAGAAGGATTGTAGGATAATAATGAAAGTTAAAAAGGGAGCAGAATGTTTCCAGTAGAATCTCTAGTATCAAATATGCTCCCAAAATATCAATAATACTGACTGACAGACAGTCATGGGACATAGTAAACAGGAGAGGTGATGACGGTAAGGGCGAGAGTCAGATTATGGGACATTATGATGAAAATGAAGGTCAGGAATTCTGGGCATTTGTTAGGTTGTTGGCATGAAAAGGAAAAGGTGCTATTGATTGCTAAGTAGAAAGGATGTTAAAGTGAAGTAGAAAAGTATGTACCAGGGGAAATGAAATCTTTCAAGTTGGAAGGGAAGGGAAAGAATGGGATAGAGCTTGTTGTGAGAAAAAAAATTGAACTTTTGAAGGGTGGTGAGGTTGGGAGGTAAACATAAAGAAAAAAGAAGGAGTGTGAGAGTTTTTCAAAAATTGTTCTTTGTCCAAACTCAGCCAGAGATGGCGTGGAGCCCTCCACATTACGCAAGAACTTGCCCTCTTCCAGCTCTTGCTAGCTAATAGATATTTTCTGTTTCATAGATTTGTCTTCTTTCAAACATCATTTGAAACTCTCCACCTTGCTTTGACTTTCTAGTTTCATTCTATTTCCCTAGACTTCTCACAGTGGGGTTTATTACCACAGAGAACTGTGTCACATGCACACGAATAGGGTGAAGAAATGTGAGCCTCATGACCAGCAATGCAAGTGTTGCAGGAATGGAATGATCACTCTTACTCAATGCTTAAATACAGATAAGACAATTTCTTTCAAAACTGTCCATAAAAACTGTATGATGAATTACACCAGAAATACAAGTGGATAAAAAAAGGAGAATAATATTTTATTCTTTTTAAGGTAGAGTTTTGGAAACAAGATTATTTTTCTGAATTGTATTATGTGAAGTGTTTTTTGTTTTGTTTCTTTGGCTCAGGTTCAATAGGCTTCACAAAATCAACTTCAAATTCAATTATTGTCATCTCTCCCCGTGCCCTACCCATTGCCAACGTCAAAAGATGTGACAAGAACAGAAATTTTGGGTTAAAAATGCAGAATGTGTGATTAAAGCATCTATAGAGATTATCTACAGAAGTGTCTGTTTTAATAACCCTGATTTTCATGTGTACTATGTAAACATAAGGGATTTAAATTCAGTGCAAGTACCTTTCCAATCCTAATTAGAATTGAACAAAAACACTGATCAATAAAGTTTTCTTTTTTTTTTCTCCTTGGGGCTATGAGAATTCTGCAACAGAAATTGTATTTTGGGATAGGGGTGCCAGAAAGTTATATGGAAAATAAAAGAATTAATCATAGCCATTATGATGATTTGATCTGAGCAATAGATGGTCTTTAAAATAAAGTTTGTACTTAATCCACCTGAATCCAGACTTATTTCGTGCAGTCCCCACAGGTATGTTTTCATGTGGTTTATGCTATTTTCTTGTGTTTGTTGTTTCAGAACTGTAATATTTACATCAGTGCCAATGACTAGAGAGAAGTATTTGTTTGCTCTATTTTCTCACACTCTGGATTGATTCATACAACTTGAGGCAGCATGTAGAAAAGGTTTCATTAATTTCAGATAGGCCATGGGATTGAAGAAACATAGGGTGTTAATCGAAAATAGCAGGTTTTGTGCTGTCTCCTTAATTTCCCAGGCTAAAAGCTTGCTGGAGTTTTCTCTTTTGTCACATATACATGTCTGGTGTATTGTTTTTTTAATTAGCTTTGGGTTACTGAGTAGTTGAAACATCATATTGAAACTTGTCTTAAGCCAAATTATTATAAAGCATTTGATTGTGTGAATGTTTCATTTCTTTGCCACATCTTTGGTCTAGATTAGTTAGGTTGAAAGATTAATTCAGGTTCACCTGAATGTTAGATAATTCTGGGATAAAATAGTTAACAGAATGTCATAGTCTATTTCACAAATCTCTTCTTGTACAATTTCATGAGGAAAGATGTCTGTTATTCTCCATTTTATAGAGCGATGTCCTTTATTGCTCAAATATAAGGTTGAGAAAGATAATACTTCTTAACTAAATGGCTGTCATATGCACGGAGCTTGGCCCTGATGAATCATCCTGAAAAGATGAGTCTGTCTGTGTAGGGCAGCTTTCAAGATATCCATGGAAATGCCTATGAATGTAGAATTTTTTTAAAAAATTATTTTATTTTGTTTTTCTTGGCCTCTCTGTGGGTAGATTACAGATTTCCTAGAAAGCAGCAATTTTGGTAAACTTTGTGACTATTTTAACTGTAAAATGTACAGTAACCATTTAGTTTATTCATTTTTCATCTTCTGAAAGTAAATAACAGTGCTATATATTTAAGACAATTTCAATTCAATTAAACCCTTTGAGAACTTGAGAGCTAGGACTCCTGTTTGCTTGTGGAATGTCAGCCATTTCAACCAAATAGAAATGCCTAGTTCTTAGAAGCCTGATTGAATCCGGTAATTCTACAGAGTCATTTGTCTCATTCAGAGCAGTGCACTTCGAGAAACTATGTTTTTCCATCATCTCTGTTAATGTAAGTAGACAGAGAAGTATTCTGTCTCCTTTCATTTTTCTTTCCCTCTTCTGCCTCCTCTTTTCTAAATCTCTTCTATTTTTGTTAGAACTTGTGGAAACAGTTGTAGTTTCTCATTTCCCTTTTAGCTTCTGATTTAGACCTAAATTTTTCCCAAAACTTTCTGTAGGAAATTAAAGGAGCTACAAATGTGGCCTGTTAACTACTTGCGCAATTTGCCTCATCAAGGACTGCTTAGGTGGCTCTCACTTTATTAATTTATTTCAAAAATAATAACAGCTTTATGATTTGTTATAATTACTAAAAATTATATATACTCATGGCAAAAAAGCAACACAGAAAAATTAAATTTGTAAAATAAAACAAAAGTATTTGCAATTTAAGTTATCAGCTTAAAGTAGATTGCTATAAATATGTTTTACGTAAGCCCATGGTAATCACAAAGAAAATATCTATAGAAGACAGAGAGAGAGAGAGAGAGAGAGAGAGAGAGAGAGAGAGAAGAATCAAAGCATTTCACTACAAAATCAATAAAACACAAAGGAAGACAAAAGAGAGCAAAAGAGGCACAAAAAGCTACAGAACAGAAGAAAAAAATTAACAAAATGGCAATAGTAAGTTCATCTCTATCAATAAGTACTTTAAATGGAAAAGGATTAAATTTCTCAATCAAAAGACATAGAAAGGCAAAATGAACAAAAAAAAAACATGATCCAATTATATGCTCTTTATAAGAGACTCACTTTATTTTTTAAGAAACACATAGGCTATATGTGAAAACATAGAAAAATACATTAAAAAAAACTTTTATTTATTTAAGTGTGTTTTTCCGGGACCCATCAGCTCCAAGTCAAGTAGTTGTTTCAATCTAGTTGTGGAGGGCAGAGCTCACAGTGGCCCATGTGGGGATCGAAACTGCAACCTCGTTATTAACAGCACTGTACTCTAACCAACTGAGCTAACTGGCTACCTGAAAAACACATTTTATGCAAATGGCCACCAAAAGGAAGCAGGGATAGCCATATTTATAATAGACAAAATAGACTTTAAGTCTAAAAGTGTCATAAGAGACAATGAAGGACATTATGTAATTAAAAAGGGTCGATTCAAAGGAAGCTATAACAATCATGAATATATAAGCACCCAGCTTGAAAGCACCCAAATATATGAAGCAAGCACTGAAAGAACTAAAGGCAGAAATAGAGAGCAACACAATGTTGATTTCAATGCCCCAGTTTCAATAATGGATAGAATATCCAGTCAGAAAATCAGTAGAGAGTTGATTTAAATTACACTTTTGATCAAATTGACCTAACACACATATACACAAATATTCCACTCAACAGAAGCAGAATACACATTTTTCTCAAGTGCACATGGAACATTCTCCAGGATAGATCACATGTTAGGCAACAAAAGAAGTGTTAACAAATTTAAGAAGATTGAAGTCATGCCAAGTATTTTTTCTGACCACAATGGGACAAAGCTAGAAATCAAAAGTAGAAGGAAAACTTGAAAATCCACAAAAAGTTGGAAATTAACACTCTTCTGTACAACCAATCAGTCAAAGGAATTAAAAGGGAAATTATAAAATACCTTGAGACAAATAAAAATGAAAATGCAAGGTACCAAAATTTAAGGGATACAGCAAAAATAACACCAAGAGACAAGTTTATACTTATAAATGTCTATATATAAAAAAAGAACAAACAACTCAAATAAACCACCTAACTATATACCTTAATGAACTTGAAAGAGAAGAAGAAACTAAGCTCAAAATTAGCAGAAGGATAGAAATAATAAAGGTGAGAGCAGAAATAAATGAAACAGAGAACAGAAAAACAATAGAAAAAAACCAACAAAATTAAGACTTGCTTTTTTGAAAAGATTAATAAAATTGACAAACTCTTAGCTAAAGAAAAAAGAGAATACTCAAATAAAATCAGAAATGAAAGAGATGACATTCCAACTGATAACACAGAAATAAAAAAGTAGTATAAAAGACTATTATGAACAATTGTATGCCAACAAATTGGATAATCTAGAAGAAATTGATAAATTCCTAGAAACATACAACCCCCCCAAGAATGAATCATGAAGAAATAGAGAATCTGAGCAGATCCACAACTAGTATGAAGACTGAATCAGTAATTAAAATAATTCCAACAAAGAAAAACTCAGGGGCAGTTGCCTTCACTGGAGAATTCTGCCAACATTTAAAGAAGAGTTAATACCAACCCTTCTGAAACACTTCCAAAAATTGAAGAAGAGGGAGAACTTCCAAATTCATTTTATGAGGCCAGCATTACTCTCATACTAAAGCCAAACAAACACATGTCAAGGAGAGAAAGCAATAGACCAATATCCCTGAAGAATGTAGATGTAAAAATTCTCAACAATACAGTAGCAAAATGAATTCAACAGTACATTTAAAAAATCATATATCGTGAACAAGTGGGATTTATCCCTCAAATGCAAGGATGGTTCAACTATCAATCAATCAATCAATTAATCAATCAATCAATCAATCAATCAATCACTGTGATACACCACATTAACAGAATGAAGAACGAAAATCACATAATGATCTCAAAAGATTCAGAAAAAGCACTTGACAAAATTCAACATCATTTCATGATAAAAACACTCAATAAACTAGGAATAGAAGGATATTATATCATCATAAAAAGGCCGTATATGAACAACTAACATCATACTCAATGGTGATCTAAGATCAATAACATGACAGCCCACTCTCACTTCTATTCAAATATAGTACTGAAACTGCTAGACAGAGCAATTAGGCAAGAAAAAGAAATACAAGTCACCCAAATCATAGCGTAAGAAGTAAAATTATCTCTGCTCACAAATGATTTCATATATAAAACCCTATAGATTCCACACACAGGAAAAATAAACCTGTTAGAATTAACACATGAATACAGCAAAGCTGCAGAATACAAAATTAACATACAAATATCAGTTGCATTTCTATACACTAAAAATGAACAATCCAAAAAGAAAATTTAGAAAACAATCCTATTTACAAAAGAATCAAGAATTAAACACTTGGGGATAAACTTAACCAAAGAGGTGAAAGACTTCTACATTGAAATTACAAAAAAAATC
This sequence comes from Rhinolophus sinicus, assembly GCF_057876585.1. NCBI lineage: Eukaryota > Metazoa > Chordata > Mammalia > Chiroptera > Rhinolophidae > Rhinolophus > Rhinolophus sinicus. Next base: position 34,305,261 of record NC_142507.1, read on the forward strand.
ACTAAAAAACATTAAAGAAGACAAAAATAAATGGAAAGACATGTATTCATGAATTAAAAGACTTAAAATTGTGAAAATGTTTATACTACCCATAGTGATGTACAGATTTTGTGAAATCACTATAAAAGTCTCAACAGTATTTTTTGTAGAAATAGAAAAAATAAAATCCTAAAATTCATTACAGAACCACAAAGTACCCTGAATAGCGAAAACAACCTTGAGAAAGAACAAAGGTGGAGGCCTCCCACTTCTTGACTTCAAAACATGTACAAAGCTATAATAATCAGAGCAATAAGGTACTGGCATCAAGACAGACATATAAATCAAAGGAAGAGAAAAGGGAGCCTAGAAATAAATCCATGCATATGTGATCACATGATCTTTGACAAGACTGCCAACACAAGGGAGAAAGGATATGCTCTTAAACAAATGGTAGTGGGAAAACTAGATATCCATATACAAAGAAATGAAATCAAACCCTTTTCTTATAGTGTACACAAAATCAACTCAAAATAGATTAAATGTTTAAACATAAGACCTGAAGTTATAAAACTCCTAGAAGAAAACATAAGGAATAAAAGCTTCATGACGTTGGAGCTGGCAATGATTCCTGGATATGACACCCAAAGCACAGGTAACAAAAGCAAAAACAAACAAGTGGATTATATCAAACTAAAATGCTTCTGCAAAAGAAACAATCAACACAGTAAAAAGGAAACATATGGAATGATAGATACATTTGTAAACTATATATGTGATAAGGTTAATATCCAAAATATGTAAGGAACTCCTACAACTTAATAGCCAAAATACAAATAACCTGATTTCAAAATGGGTGAAAGACTGGAATAGCCATTTCTCCAAAGAAGACGTACAAATAGCCAATGGCTACAGGAAAAGATGCTCAACATCAGTAATCACCAGGGAAATACAAATCAAAAACACAATGAGATACTGCCTCAAACAGGTTAGAATAGCTACGGTCAAAAAGACTAGAGACAACAAATGTTGGCGAGGATGTGGAGAAAAGGAAACACTTGTGCACTGGTGGTGGGAATGTAAATTGGTGCAGCCGCTATGGAGGTTCCTCAAAAAAATTACAAATAGAACTATGATATGATACAGCAATTCTACTTCTGAGTATCCAGAAGAATTTAAAAGAAGACAAACAAGAGAGATCTGCACTTCCATATTCGTTGCAGCATTATTTACAATAGGCAAGAGGTGGAAACAACCTAAGTGTCCATTGATGCATGAAGAAAATGTAAAATAAACATACAGGGGAATATTATTGAGACTTAAAAAGAAGGAAATCCTCTCATATGCTACAACATGGATAAGTCTTGAGGACACCATGATAAGTGGAATAAGCCAGTAGGAGAAGCACAAATACTGCATGATTCTGCCTCCATTGAGGTATCTAAAATAGTCAGACTCAGAGAACAGGAAGTAGGATGGTGGTTGCCAAGGTCTGGGGAAGGGGGAAATTGGGGGTTGCTATGTAGTGGGTATAGAGTTCCAGTCAGACAAGACAAAAAGTTCATGAGATCTGCTGTACAACAATGCACATACAGTGAACAATACTGTACTATACACTTAAATCTTGTTAATAGCATACATTTCACCTTATGTGTTTTTACCACAATAAAGATTTCTATATTTGAATCTTACTGAATTTTTTCATAGTTTAGTATGTATTCAGTGTTCTGTGGAAATGTCCTATAAGTGTTTGAAAAAGTATATTTTATTTTTAATTAATCAATAAATGTTACTTAATAAATCCTATTAATTATATTATTTGAACCATCTATATCATAATCCTGGCAACTGTATCTTTACAAATTGACAGTGGCTTGTGAAGTTCTACAATTATACTCCTATCAACTCTTCCTTCAATTTTCAAGTAACTTCTCTTTATATTTATATATCTTTATATGTCTGTCCATTGAATACTTTGTTTTGCCTCTACCTTCTCTTTTGTTTCATTTATACTGCTGCACCAGGTTCTTACTTCCTCCTCTCTCCTCCCTCCCTCCCTCCCTCCCTCCCTCCCTCCCTCCCTCCCTCCCTCCCTCCCTCCCTCCCTCCCTCCTTTCCTCCGTTCTGCCCTTGTTTGGCATTTTCTCAATACATAATTAATTATTTTAATTCCTTTCAAATATTATTTTTGCTTTAATAACCTATAGCCTATTTTCATGTGTTGTCAAATTTAATACTTTACCTTTTCCATCATGTTTTGTGCTTTCTAGTTTTTGTTTTACTGTCTTTTGACAAATACATTTTGTTTAATAATGTTGCAAGTACATGTTCAGCTCAAAATTCTACCTCTGATTGCTTATAGTTTATCAAGTAAATACATAAACCTCATTTTCCTGTTATTTAAAATCAAGAACCAAGCATAGATGACACTCCCCTTTACATGTTGAGGAATTGGTCGTCATTCTAATTCTCTTCAGTATGATCATTGAAGGCTGGAGAATATAGAAGTATTGTACGTGTGTTTGTGTGTATTTGTCCATATAAATATTGTAAATGTATTTGCAAAAGTTGTACTAATTGGTTTTAACATTACAACTTTCTCATTCTTGATTTCTTGATTTTGATAATCTCTTAGTAAGCAAGAACATGTTTGAGTGATTTTTTTCTGGAGAGATTTGTAAGTGGCATAACTTGAGAATGTTACTCTCTTTCATTGTTTTTAGGTGTTTACTGTAGGAAAAGTTGGAGGCTAGCCTGATTTTTGTTCTGAGTCAGAAGCTTTGGTATTTGTAGGATTTTGCTGCTGTTGCTGTTGTTATCCTATAATGACACTAATAGCTTGGCTACAGCCAGGTGTGTGCTGCTTTTATTAATTTAAGCACATGAAGAACACAGTGAGCTCTTTCAATTTACACACTGCAGGTTTTCTTTTGAACTCGGGAAAAATGTCTTTGGAAACATCTTTGATTATTGTGTTTAATGATGATGGTGTTGATAACAGTTATTCACTGAGTGCTTAAAGTGCCTATAAACAATTTACATACATTACCTAATTTAATTAATACAATAGCTACTGTTATCCTCATATTAAAGATCAGCAAACTGGGGCTGGTCCAGTGGCTCAGGTGGTTGGAGCACGTGCTTCTGACGCCGAGGTCACCAGTTCGAGCTGGGCTGCGAGGTCACCCCCAATGCCTCCCTCCAAATGTTAAGCACTGAGCCCCTAATTGACACTGCCTTTTGAAGGGTTCTAAGTTTCAGATTCATTTCTTTAAGCCATCTACATGTTTCAGTTTGTATTTCAGCCCTATATCCTGTATCTTTATTCCTGTATCTTTGTCATATTCACCTTTTGAGCTCTAGGTGAGCATTTTGAAGTGGAACATCTCTTTAACGATTTGATGTTCTGCAATGTCAACTTTGCTTTTTTTTGCCTAATTTAAAAATTTTGAATTACATTTTAAGACTCAATAAAATCTTTCCTTATTTCATCTAGCTTCATTTTTGTCTTTGCCTTTGTCTCACCGTATTTTTTCATTATGCTTTTGGCACCTGTGTTGTGAGGCCCTTGTGTTGCCGCAATTTGAGTGTACCTAACAGATGCTTTTCTAAAATTGTCTTATGTTTTCTGAATGCATTTTTCTGAGTTTTCAACACACTCCTCCTTTTCTTAGGTGTAGCTTTCTGTTGTCCCCTCTTCCTTGGATGGGGAGAAAACTCTCTAGACCTCACGTATGTCTACAGGCATGGGGAATATGTTTCTAGCAACCCTCCCTGTCTACTAGTTGGGAAAATCCTCTTCTCAGATATAGGTCCTAAGGGCAGAGTGATATATATGTACAGTCTCTACATTCAGTTTCTAGCAACTGTGTCATCCAGGATTGGTCTGCTGGGCTGGGATGGATATTTTTCTGTGGTCAGGCTTTCTGCCTATGCTCTTGAGAAAGAGGAATCTGCTGTAATTCTCAACACAAGTTTCTAATAGAACAGACTGCTCCTGCCAGTACGCACATCTTCCTCAGACTTCATGTCTCATCAGAGCAAACGTTTTCCTCAGATTCCATGCATAGTAAGAAGCCATACACCATTTAATGTCCTCGTCTCTTTCTGGCAATGTTGCTAACATTTGTAGTTTCTGAATATGTAGAAATCAACAAGTGTATTGAAGAAGGGAGAAAAACAATATTTTCGTCAGTTGGTTTTGGGAAGGCAACTATGCATCCCATAGTTAAGGGCAAATATTAGAGCTGAATCAAGGTTTATTTATTTATTTTTTGTTGTTGTTGTTTTTCCTTCTCCATAGTGCTTTTGGTTTTCTGTATTATTCTTGGTTGGCCCACAGAATATATGTAACCTAAGAATATGTTTATTAATTCATAAATCTCATAATAGATTTAATGGAAAACCCCTCCAGGATTTAGCATATGTTCTTTTATACTTCTGTTGCTAATTATTGACCTCCCCCACCCATGGGATATTTTAATTGCAATTTGCAAGTATTGCTGTTTTCCCCTGGGTCCCCTAGAAGGTAGAGCCTGTAACTTATTACTCCAGAACAGTTTCCTGTAAAGCCAGGAACCCCAGAGCAGGAGGCCAGCACGTGCGGCACAGGCCTGAAACCAGGTGCTATTGAAGTGCTCCTACTTTAAACCGGTCAGTGTCCATGCAGAACCAGTCACTGAGCAGTGGCTGGAGAAATGTACAACCAAGGCTTAGAGGATATGGAATGGCTGGGAAGAGGGGCTGATTGGGGACATACCAGGCTCTTAGGAACGGTTTGAAAAGTATCAGATGCGGTAATCTAGTGCAGAGATCATTGTTTTCAATTAGACTTAGCATTAACCTGGATTCTAATAAAATTGAAATAGCTAACATTTCTCAGAAGTTTACTGATGTGCTAAGATTTTTCATTTCCTGTTATTGTGAGAATTGGAAAATCAACACCATGTCTATTAACTCCCCTGGTATGAACCTACACACCCCACCACCTCTCCTACAACTTTGACTGGAGACCCTCATCTTAATTCCTGTGTGGAACATATTCTGTCATCATGAAATCCATTAAATGGACAGAGGGGACACAGAGACTCCATATAAAGAAATGTAAGTGTAACTCAAGCAAAAGTCTGGCAGGTAAGAAGTGAGGACACTGGGCTCTTGGGAAAGAGAAGCAGGAAGACTGCAAATCCATGGAAGCTCACTTCAGGAGTTTTTACCCCTCTGCTGCCTGCCTTTTCACAATAATAAATGAATCCAAAAGATAAGAGAGCTGTTTTAAATCTGGCATTCAGAGTCATGCAAGGAGACAGATCAGTTAGTGACAATGAACTACTAAACGAGATTGTTGCCAGGAATGGGGACAAAGACCAAATAATATATGTCTTATTATAAATCACAATATCACAGGAATATAAATGGAGACCATTCTTCTCTCCCTAATTCTCATCTTTACCCAAACTAGAAGGAATGTCCTCTAACACTTAAGGGATCTTGAAGTTGTGGGGAGGGAATTTCTTCCTTCTCCTTCCTCTTAACTGAGTTAACTCATTGATAAATTGGTAAAAGTTTGACATTCCCTGGGTCTCACTTTTTTTATTGGGCATCGATAGATGTGTTTTGTTCATGTATGATCCAGACACTGGATTTCTAGGACTGTTGTCTTTGGATACAATAGGGTTTGTGTTCAGTTTTCACAAGATCAGCTTCTCAATAGACCAAGCTCTGGGCACGGGTGAGGGAGCTGCCTCATCTATCTGTCTGGTGTGTATGCTTTAGTGTGTTTGTGGAGGGGGTGGTTATAAGAGGCTCTCCTGAATTCTCCAATTTTACCATTAGCAACATGGATACGTTGATCATTAGTATGACTCATGTGTCTAATATCTATTGATTTGAATTTAAAGGAAAAAAGATACATAACTAGCACTCCTAAACTTTAATATGTTTGATTTTCAGGACAGGTTCTACAGTGGAAGAGCTATTTGGATGAGGTTTTGAAGGCAAGACAGAGAATGTCAAGGGTAGAAGGCAGACGGGTGCACATTGTTAGGCACAGGAGTGTTGGAGTATTTGGAAAAGTGGCCAGTCATAGAATCTTTCTTCTCTACCTTAGCTTTGGAACAAATTGTCAAGTAAGACAGTGGAATAACATATGGAGAACCAAATATCCAAAAATTAATATATTTTTATTACTGACATATGCTAAGGAGAACATAGCTTAGTGTAGGCCTGCTGAGCGTGAAAGTATTTCAAACTAAAATGGAACCAGAGAACCTGAAATGGAGAATCTCACACACGGACCTTCAGGAGAATGAAACTTAAGAATTGAGAGACTGATTTCCTGGAAAATGCCTGATTTAGAAAGACCAAGACTTATCTCCTGACCAATGAACATGGCTTATGCCCATGGTTGTGGACAGTGATGAACTGGGGCAAGTATCCTGTCGTGGGGTGTATGCATGTGAACAGTGTTGTGTGTGTGTTTGTTTGTGTGTATCTGCATGTGTTGGGATGGTGGGAAGTAATGGAACACGAGACTAGAAAGAAAAATAGACTTAGCTCTTTGGTAAAGGGATGTAGCTTCTATCGTATATTAGATCATTCTAGTTGCAGCATGAAGAATGCATTGGCAGAAAAAAGATAGGGGTAGGCAGCAAGATCAGGTCACCATTTGTTGAACTAATCTAGGAGTAAAATGATTAGTTTATGAACCAAGACAATGGAAGTGTGGGTAGAGTGAACCATATATCTTCAAGACAAATCAGTAGAGTAGAGTAGACCTGCTTGGTGAACACTTAGATGTGGAATTGACTGAAGGGAGGATTAAAAAGTAAACTAAGTTTCTAGCTTGAGGATCTGAAATAGGGAATATGGGCAGCAGCAGATGCTTTTTGAGCTCCTAGTATGTGCTTAAATGAGCTGGTCACCTTTCATTACTATTTAGTTTTGGGGGGCCAAGAAATAACATTCTTATTTCTCTCCCAGATTTGGAAACCATTAAAATATAAGAGACAGGAGTTAGTCACACGAAGGTCAGAATCTCTGGCAAGGTGGAATTGCCCATATTTTTCACCTGAATCAAACAGATTTATCCACTGGTGCAACTGCACAATTGCAGACATTTATCACATGGCTAGAACAGATCAAGAACAAATCCTTTTAAAAGACAGGCAGTAATAAAAGTGAAAGAACCTAGAAAGGACTGAGTTGAGCAAAGTGATTCTCCTCCTCTGGTGGAAAGAAATGAGTGAAGGGTGGAGAGATGGAGGAAATGGTCCTCATTTTTCTATTTCATTTCAGGAAGAAGTGTTGGAACTATTCACATCTATGAAAATAAGAGTAGAAAATAGACATTTTTTTCTAGTTTCTAGTACTTATAGTACTCACTTCAACACTTCCAATAGTACGGTCAGATAGGTATATTTATCTCCATTTTATAAACAAAATGAAGCCCAGAGAGGTTAAATAACTTGGTTCACACAGCTATTGTGTGATGGGGGTGAGATTTAAATTTAGGTTTGCTTGAATTCAAATACTGCATCTTTTGCTATGTTTATATCACATTGCTATAGGGGCTGAGTTAGGAAATGTTATATTTTAGATGCTGAGAAAGACATCAAGGTGGAGAACTACAATGGAAACACATATCTGGGATCCAGACAGTATCCTGGGCTGGAGTTATAAATTTTGGAGGCAGAGGAAAACGTATGGAAACTGAAATTTTCAAGTAAGATAAAATTCCACCTAAGATATTATTTGATAAGGAGAAATACATGAAGGAGGACATTGTGGAGAAAATGCTTGAAATAATCAACTAAATTAGGATATATATATATATATATATATATATATATATATATATATATATACTGAAATTTTAATTGAAAATTTTCCTTTTGCCAGAAGATTTTCTGGCAAACTCTGTGCTTACCTCCTCTCATGACCACATCAAAATTACAACTAAAGTACAGAACAACCATCACTGAGAATCAACTAAGCCTAGCTGAACTGAAGCCCTACAACCAAGATCATACAGAAGAAGCCAACTTGAGACTGGTAAGAGGGGCAGAGACATGGAACAGGCTGGTGCCATACCCGTGTGTGACCATTAAAAATCGGGAGGGATATCTCAGCTGTAGAGGTTTTCCCCACCCCCAAAGGAGCAAGCAGTCCCAGGCCCACACCCGATTCCCCAGCCCAGATTTCCAGTGTCAGGGAGAGAAGCCCTTATAACTGCTGGCTGTAAAATCCAGCAGGGATTGTGGTTGATGGAGGGCTGCTGCAGTCCCAGGCACTCCTCTTAAAGGGCCCAAGCACAGGCTTACTGGCTTACAGATTAAGTTGCTCTGAGCTCCATTGCTGAGGCAGCAGGTTGAAAGGTGCCAGAGACCTATAGTGAGAAACTGAGTTGTCTGGCTTCAGGATGAGGGCTAGAGGGGCAGCTTTCTCTCAGAAAAATGAGCTGGCACAAACCATTGTTTCTTTGTTGAGCCCTCCTCTTTCCCTGCATGCAGACACAGGCAGCCACCATACCCAAGTCTTCATCAACCTGGCTAACACTGATCATTCGTCCCACCCTGATGATTCCTTCAGACCTCAGCCCACCAAACTTGAGGGCCAAACCAAGCATATTGCAGTGGCTTTTCCATACAAAAGGCCTATCTTAACTCATGCTTCTGACTTTCCTAAAATATCTCAAAGTTTCACAAAACCAAAATAAGCAGCATCTGGCTTCAGTATTTCCCATACTTATTGTTGAGCAGCCCCAAGTCTGGGACCAGCAACACTGGGCTTCAGTTTATAGTTTGGTCTCTCAAGGCACTTCCAAGCCCAGCAGGGGTGGTGCCCATCTGCAAATAGCTTTGCAGCTCATGCCAGGTGGCCCTGGGAAGGGCACAGTCTGTGGCTGAACTAAGCCTGCAGTGGGTCCCCTCCCAGGAGGCCCTGGGGCTGGCATGCCCAGTGACTAGCTTTAGACTAAGCTGGAGCACCACCCAGCCACCTTCAAAGATGACACACCCAAAGGGTAGACTGGGAAGGCACCAGAGCCCTGCTAAAATTGATCCTTCTCTTTAGGGTCAGCTCCTGCACCACAGTTCCTCCACTGTAGTCACAGCCAGTCCTTACAACCAAACAGCCCAAAAATCAATCCCTCCCATTAATGTAAAAAAAGTAACCAAGGCTTAATTACAACAGGAGGGCACACACAACTCACTTAAGGGACACACCTAGAGCACTCAGCTCTAGTGACAAGAAAGACTGCACACCAGGGCACCACCGGACATCTACTAGATAAGGCCATTCTACTAAGACCTGGAGACACAGCAGTCCTACCTAATACATAGAAACAAACACAGGGAGTCAGCCAAAATGGGGAGATAAAGAAAAATTTCCCAAATAAAAGAACAGAGCAAAGCTCCAGAAAAAGAATTAAACAAAAGGGAGACAGGGAATTTACCAGATGCAGAGTTCAAAACACTGATTATAAGGACACTCAGTGGTCTCAGGGAGAACTTCAACAAAGAGATAGGAAACATAAAAATGGAGATAGGAAACATTAAAAAGAACCAGTCAGAAATAAAGGATACAATAACTGAAATGAAGAATGCATTAGAGGGAATCTGCAGTAGATTAGATGCAGTGGAGGGTCAAATAAGCAATTTAGAAGATAAGGCAGCAGAAAACACCCAAACAGAACAATAAGAAGAATCCAAAAAAATGGGAATAGTTTAGGGACCTCTGGGACAACATCAAATATACCAACATTTGCTTCATAGGGGTACCAGAAGGAGAAAGGAGAGCAAGGGCAAGAGAGAGAGAGAGAGAGAGAGAGAGAGAGAGAGAGAGAGAGAGAGAGAGAGAGAGAGAGAGAGAGAGAGAGAGAGAAAGGAATTGAAAACCTATTTGAAAAAGTAATTATGGAAAACTTCCCTAACCTGTGGAAAGAAATAGATATATAAGCCCAGGAAGCACAAAGTCCCAAACAAGATGAACACAAAGAAGCCCACACCAAGACATGTCATAATTAAAATGCCAATGTGTAAAGACAAAGAAAAAATCTTAAAAGCAGCGAGAAAAACAGTTACCTACAAAGGTGCTCCCATAGACTGTGAGCTGATTTCTCAAGAGAAACTATGCCCATCAGAAGGGATTGGCAGAAGATAGTCAAAGTGATGAAAAGAAGGACCTACAACCAGAATTACTCTACCCAGCAAAACTACCATTTAGAATCGAAAGACAGATAAAGAGCCTCCCAGACAAGAAAAAGCTAAAGGAGTTCATCAACATCAAACCAGTATTACAAGGAATGTTAGAGGGACTTTCTTAAGAAGAAGGAGTAAAAAGATAAAAGGAATATGAATAATAAAATGACAATAACTACATTACTATCAACAGCAACTTTTAATGTAAATGGATTAAATATTGCAAAAATAAGACATTGGGTGGCTGAATGGATAAAAAACAAAACCCTTACATATGCTGCCCACAAGAGACTCAGTCCAGATTGAAAGACACACACAGACTGAAAGTAGAGGAGTGGAAAAATATATTTCATGAAAAGGGAAATGAAAAAAAAAAAAAAAAAAAAAAGCTGGGATAGCAATACTTATAGCAGACAAAATAGACTTTAAAACAAAGACTATAACGAGACAAAGAAGGACCCAGTAATTCAACTAATGGGTATTTATCTGAAGAAACCTAAAATCCTACTTGAAGGGGGTGTGTGCATCCATATGTTTATTGGAGCATTGTTTACAATGGCCAAGATGTAAGGCAGCCTGTGTGTCCATCAATGGATGAATGGATAAAGAGGAGGTGGTACATATATACAATGGACTATTGCTCAGCCATGGAAGGGAATGGGGTCTTGCCATCTATGGTGGCATGGATGGATCTGGAGGGTATTGTGGTGAATGGAGTACATCAGATAGAGGAAGTTAGATGCAAAACGATTTTGTTTATGTGTGGACTCTAAAGAACAAAATGATCAAACAAAGCAGAAACAAACTCATGGATACTGAGAAAATTGTGCTGGTTACCAGATGGAAGGGGGTGGGTGAAAAGGGGAAGGATTTAAGAAGCACAAATTGGTTGTTACAAAGTAGTCATGGGGATGTAGAGTATAGCATAAGGAATATAGTCAATGATATTATAATAACTATGTATGGTGTCAGATGGGTACTAGATTTATCAGGGTCATAGATGGGAGGGGGTTGGGTGTAGAATGAAAAAGGTGAAGGGATTAAGAAGTACAAATTGGTAGTTACAAAATAGTCATTGGGATGTAAAGTACAGTATATGGACTATAGTCAATAATATTGTGATAGCGTGGTACAGTGTCAGATGGTTGCAGGACTTATCATGGTGATCACTTCTTAAGGTATACAAATGTTGAATAACTATGGTGTACACCTGAAACTAATATAATATTGTATGTTGGCTGTATTCTAATACAAATCTTCACAAAAGAAAGCTCTTCTTTGGAATCTGACATATTTTCAAAGAAAGATCATTCTTTTCATAATTATGTTTATTATCTTCCTAGTACAGGAACAATTCTGTTTTGCAATTGCTATGCCCTTTGTGCTTGACAGCAGCTTTGATCTTGGTTTTGGATTGACAGTTAAACTCAAAAGACACTGTAGGCTTCTCCCAGCATTGTTTAACATTAGGAATGGCTACAAGATAAAATAGCAGCCTGAATGTACCATCGGAGTAAAGAATTCATGACTCCCAGGCACAGCTTGTACTGTTCCCTCACTCTGCACTTGGAACACAATGAAAGTGAGTAAGTGTAGACAACCTCAGCTTAGGGAAACCATAAGCTCTGGATTTTGCTTTTAGCATTTATGACTAGTCACATAGACACCTCAAAATTATAATTCTAACTGTCATTTTCTAGTGCAGCTGCTTCTTACTAATAAAAGTTATTCATTATTTGATAAATAACATTAATAATGAGGTAAAGGATCTTAGTGCAGTATACAGTCCTTTGTTGGGTTTTCATTTCTCTGGATTTGGTATAAGTACACTCCTAAAATTTCTTTCATTAGTGTTACAGGAAGATTTGCAGGATCATGTCCCCTGGCGTCTCTGAGACTACAGAAAATGCCACAGAAAAATTTCCTTCCAGTGATAGACAATATCAAGGGAAATCTATATATATTTATTATATTAACTATGTAACCTATTTATAAAAATAATTGTTAGTGCATTGGTATAATCAATAATCAATTACAAGTGACAAAAATAACCCCAACAAACCCACAAAACCCAAAACAAAATTTCAAGATGATTTAAGTAAAAACTGGAAATAATTGATTAAAAATCTAAAAGCAGGATACAGATTCTGCTACAGGTTGATTCAGCATACAAGCTCTCAAGTGATACATTAGAACTTTTTCTCTCTGTCCATGTCTCTACTTTCTGATTAATAAACGTCATAGTTGGGCCCAGCATGGTAGTCCCTGTAAAGTTGATGCTCAATTTCGCCAATGTTCAAATCCAGCAGAAAAAAGATTCTGTTTCTTTTCCAAAATTCTCATTCTGCCTCATTGGCTCTGATTGGGGCACATTCCCATTCCTGAACAAATCACCGTGGTCAAAGGAATTTGATGTTGTAGTTGGCCATGCTTGTAGCTGGAGGTGGAGCCCACCCAAAGCACTGTGACTTAGAATTGGAAACAAAGTTCTTCCCCAGAAGAATTTGAGCTGGAGTTATTGGAAAAACGGTGAGTAGATGCTGAATGACTAAAAAAAGCCATTTATCTTTAGTATTTTTTCTCTCTTTCAACTTATAGGAACCCAGCTCAAAACAACTTAGGGATAAAAGTATATTCATTAATTCACATCCATAGGAAGTCCAGAGAAGCAGCTGACTTAATTCAAGGCAGTGGCCAGGAACTCAAATGATGTTGGCATGAGTCGTTCACTTGCACTTTTGCACTCCTATTTGGTGTTTTTTTAGTCATTAGACCTCTGCACAAGATGAGCAAAATGCCAACTGAAAACCTCATACTTGATATGAAGCTGGAAACATTTGCCTACTTTAGCATTTCCAGTGGGTAATGGTTGTCTTTCCTCTTAGCTCCTGAACCCTTGGAGAAGGTTTTCTTGACCTGATTAGGTCAGGTTCCTATGCCTACATTAATGACTAAGCCCCAAGTACATGGCTTTTGTGGCAAGGTTTGGACCCACTATTGAGCAGGTGAGGGCAGGACACTGGGTTTAATAACCTCAAATGGGACGAGGAATCAATGGTTCCCAAAGACAAGTGGGAATAGGCCAGAAGGCGCAGACAGAACCATAGCCACCACAGTCTGGTGACTAACAATGGCTGCTTACTGGCCTCTGTCGAATTCTAATATTTTGTTTATATTAACATTGTTCATATACTTTCTCACTCCTCTGAAAGCCAACCACCCAGCACAAATGCTTTAAAAATGAAAAAAAGAAAGATTACATATGATTTCCACTTTATCAGAACATAAGACCTCATAGCTACTCCTTGGAAATTCATGTTTTGTAACGAGATTTGGAAGAAATTTGGGAGGAATCCTGAGAGTACTGGTAATAGGTCTGATATTGTCCTCTGCAATGCTACACTCACCAGGTCAGAGGAAAGAAAGCTACTGAAATGACAGATGATTTCTACTGATGGTGTTTTGTTAGTTATGGTGATTGTTAATATTACTTCTTAAATTAAGTAACAGAATAACAATAAAGGTCTCTCCTTTGCACTTTGAAAATAACTTTAGCAACATTCTTATTTAGTTGTGATCGTATTATATAAAAATACTTTGGAGATTAGCTTTGAGAAGGGGAGATCAATTAGTGAGTCCTTTCTAATTTCATACAACTCTACGATTCAGCCCTGAAGTCAGTAGGGTGTCTAGTGAGGTAGATTACATGATTCATTTTATTTGTTCACCCTGTACCACACATGTGAACCAACCTTCAGTCATTTTCATCTAGGAATGAGTCCACCCAAGGCAATTAACTCACACCAAGGGTTTAAATGGAATAAAATAAAGAAAGCTTATTTAAATCACACATTTTGAGGATCATTAGAGCTCTGTGTCCTATGACTAGGACGATTAAAATTCAGCAGAGTTTTGTGTATTCTTAATGTGCATTTAGTTTACCAAGCATCTTCTATAACTTGCCATTATGCTGTGTGCCATGGCTGCTATTCATAATGGCACACACTTGGTAATATGCATGATGATACAGGGTAAGTTCAAGTGTCTTTACATTATGCTTAATATAATAATGGTTCCTAGGGCTGCATGCAGCTGTGAGTGCATATTAACAGTGGTAGCCCACTGTGAATTATGAATCTATAACACAAAATTTTCAGAAAAAGTGCTTACAGTGTATGTAAAATATCTGCCTTTTAAAGCTTGAAAGTTGGGCTGGTTAAAATTGCTCTTAGCAATATTTTTAAAAGAAAATATTCAAGAAGTAATATGTGAACTGAATGGATTTATGACAGTGCTGTAAAGTCTTTTTAAGGTAATAACTTACAAAACTGCAAAAGGAATAGAAAATTATCTTTTTATGCATATGTAATATGAAATCAATTCAAATGAATTTCAGTAACAAATGTTCTTGATGTTTTTGCCATTTAATGGATCTCCCTATTTATCTTTTATTCTTGTTGATAGAATGACACAGAGACATAAAGGATCCCATCTTTTTAATTTGAACTAAATGTCCACAAATGTAGACATTCTTAAGAGTTAATTTTTTTTAAATTGCCATTTTGACCTTGTTTTGGTAATATACATACCCATATCCTCTCCTCCCTAAAAGTCCTCTAAATTCCTATCATCCTTATGAACCAGTCCAAATCCTTAAACCTCACACAGACTCTTTGGAAATCATCTACCACACTCTCCAGACTCACCTTCCTTTATCCCCTCCAACAGTAAGCCCCAGCATTTTGCAAACATTCATTACCTCCTTGCTCTATACATACTTTCTTCAGCCTGGAATCTTTGCCTTGCCCCTTTGGACACTTTCCAGTTTCAAGGCGTAGTTAAAGGCTCCTGTCCCCTGTAACTCGGCCCTTGACCATTGAGTTGTACCTCTTGCCCAGCCCACCCCAATTATTCCCTTTATTATGCTATTATATTATTGCTGGACTGTGTAGATTGACCTCCATCAGAATACTTACGGGGCAGCATGGTAGTAAAATAGGAAAAGTACTACTGATTGCGTGGGATTGACATAAGCCTGAAAAGATGTGTAATTCACAACATCTAGTACACAGTATGTATTGTATATATTAACTACATTCTTATTGCTTACTAAACTGAATTTTAATTATTTTAAATTATGAACCTCTCTTACTAGACTATGAACTCCATGAGGACAGGGACTATGTCTTATTCTTAGGGCCACACTAAAGCTAAACATCAAAGAAGTGACTAATGAATACATGTTGTAAAAATGGGTTGAATATTTCATTAAAGCACTTTATGAATTGTAGAATTATTTTACATATGAAGTATTGTTATGGTATTTCACTGATTCTAAGATTTACTCTTATGCATAACTCCTCTGAAATTGGGATGGGTTGTCATAGCTTGATGAACGGTATTCATTCTTTCTTAATGGAACATAAAATAATGGTGTATCTTATATTTGATGGTTTCTTAAATTGAAAGAAATATGGCATAACTCCTGCTAGCTTGAGTTAATAAAGTCAGTTAAAAAAATATCTGTTAAGTGTCTGTTTAAGCCAGGGTATGCTAAGTGCCATAATAAATAACCACAAATCTCAGTGGCTTATCAAAGGTTTAGTCCTCGCTCATGTTCCAGTCTAATGTGGGTCAGAGAAAGGATGAGGGAAGCCTACAGTGTGTCAGGGACCTATGCCTGTTCCATCTGGTGGCTTCCACATCCACTGGGGTAGTATCATCCTTTGCTGGAATTTGTAAATGAAGAGAAAAGTGAGAGCATAGAGGACTCTGCTGGAGGCTTAGGAACCAGTCCTAGAAGTGGCACACACGTCACTTGAGTGATATTCCAGCAGCAAAACTCAGTCATATAGCCCAACCTCACTGTAAGGAAGACTAAACATAATCTAGATGTGTCAGGAGGGAGAGGAAATGAGGTTTGGTAAGCACATAAAAATTTCTGTGACATCTCTAATGCTGCATCAGGCAATGTGGCGAGCACAGAAAACAATTTCCACAATTCCTATCTAGAAAGCTTACAATTCAGTCTCAGCTTGGTTAACCAGTAAATGCTTATTGCATATCTACTCTAAGCCGTACCATATGTTAAATGGCAAGAGTCTTACAGGGATCAATCAGATCCAGATCCTTCTGTTGAGGATTTTATTTAAGAGAGGAGATAAAATAGGTACACAAATAGCTACAGTGTCTTTGCTGTGGTGAATAATGCTGCCATAAACATAGGGATACGTATATAAAAACAAAGTATAAAGCATTAAAAAATAGCTATAGCATAAGATAGAAAGTTAAAAGTACTGCAAAACAGGAGACTGGGTCTAGCTGGAGGAACTGAGGAAGGGTTTGAAAGAGAGATGTGTAGACCTGGACTAAAGCAAGGAAGACTCTGAATATGGATTAGAGCGAAAAGAATGCCAGGAAGAGGGACAGACTTGAATTCAAACTGTGGAAGAGGAGAAGGGTACAGCCTTAATTTGAGGGTTCCAGAAATTTATCCGGACCAAACACATGGTCTCAGAGCAGAAGAAATTCTTACTGAATAAAAGCAGCCTATAAAGAGGGATTTGTGCAATATATTGAGGGGTATAAGGTATTTTCTTAGGTAAAGCTTAGGGAGGAGAGAGTGCAAAAAGGAAATGCACAAAGGAAAGACTTCATATTGCCTATTTTGATTCTATCATTTTAGTAGCTGTGTGAGTACCTGTCCCCTTCCGTCTCTTCCCGCCCCCTGCCCCCAAGCTAAATAAGATGTGGTAGGGCATGTTCCATGGTGAAAGAAGGATACAAAGCATCATGGTCCTTTCCATTTGGACATATGTATGGCATGTCCTTGGTACAGAAAAGTTTCTTGCTAATAACCCTTTAACCCCACCACGGAGGGTACTGTAGTAGATATCTTTGACACCTAGTGTCACATCCTTTCTCGAACCTCTGATTTCAGCCATAACTGGGATGAACAGTTCCATAGGAGCTCAGACTCACTTTGTGCTGGTAGCTTCTTTTCCATCTCAGTGCATTCTGTGGAGGCTGTCAGTCTTAAAGTGTGGGGGGTAGTTACAGCCTTGGCAGCAGCCCTCAACCAATGAAGGAGGGTATCCAGTAGATAAATGCATATGTTTAAAAAGCTTTGAGAAAATTATAAGCTTTCTTTGTTGATTGCTGCCCAAGGGAGAGAGATACTAAAAGTGTTCCAGGGACTAAGGAAACATCTTCCAGGATCACGGAATAAGAAGCCTGCTGTCATAGAACTTGCATCCTTTTGGAGCTCTGGAGAGGTCACTTATCTTCCAGGGCGTATCACATTTGGTTTTTCATTAGGTTACTATTCTGTGACTTAATAAGTACTGGCTTTGTAAATAGAAAAGACATCCTCTCTTTGTCTAACAACTATAAAAGCTTATCAGCACTTAACTAACCTTTACAGGTTTGTTTCTATTTGAATCACTTAATCTGATTTACATTAGTCTTTTTAAAAGAAGCACTATTTTCTTGCTCTAGACAAACTTTGAAATTGATATGGTTTAAATCTTCCAACATAGGCATCTCTCAGCAGTGACTTACTGCTTTCCTTAGTTATCAACAGACGGAAGAGGTACCAGTAACAACAAAAAGAAACATAGGCTTCCCTGTCGCTAAGCCACCTTAAAAGTCCATAACGCCAAGTGGCTAAAATAAGAAAATATGATAGGGACACCATGTAGGCCTTTCTAGCAGCAGTTACCTGCAGAAAGAAATGCCTTAGATGTGTACACCTCTGCACTGACTTCCGCTTAGAGGTGTCCTCATAGCGCTCATGCTGCTTGAGAGAATTACTCCTCAAATCAACCCAATGAGATAAGTACTATCATCCCAAATTTTACAAACGAGAAATTAAGACTCAGAGAGGTTAAGTGTTTTTGCTCAAGGTTACAGACTAGGAAATGCCTATCCACTCAAGGCAGATCTGTCTGATTTAGGCCATATTGATCCAACTTGGTTGAAGTGATAAACTGGGTCCTTCTTACCCCTCTTAATTTCTCTCTTCCTTCAGTCTGTCCATCTATATTATTCCACGTATTGTTTGTACAGACCCATGTTGAATACCTTTCCTGCACTAGATTCTGGATTGCGGGCTTTCATAGTCTCACAGAATGCAGCCATTGGCCAAAGCCACCACAGAGTTACAATGAACCTAAAATGTTATCTAATTAGTTCAGTATTCCTCCAGATACAAGATGGGGTGGGGGTGGGGATCTAGAATAGTCCAAATAATTTTAGTCCCACTTGAAAACTTCCAGGGATCTAGAATTTATATTCTTTCAAAACAGTTCATTATTCAAATCTCAGCTTTAATTAATTTGTTGTTGTTTTTGTGTTTTTTTTTTAAGTATCTGTTGTGATAAAATTTTATCATCTGTGCTCTGCTAGAGGCCCTTGCAGAGGGGAGAACCAACTTTTCTCCAGAAGACAGACAGTTGCTGGGCTCCTGTAATTCCTACCCAAGTGGACAGAATGGGTTGGGAAAGGTCAATTCTGGTTGCCTTGATAATTTCCAAATATAGACAGTATGACTGTCATGTCTCCTTTTTCAAACTGAGAATATTTTAAAATTCTGATTTTGTAGCAGATATTGCAGATCAACGGGGAGGATATTTCTCTCCCTCATTCCTACCTTTTCTCTTTGTTATCATCAGAAACCAACACAAATTTCCTTTCTAATTATTTGCCTTCTTATTTAATCCATTGTTTCTTTTAGGGTTTTTTTTTTTAATCTGAAGATTCCTTTGTCAGCTGCTCTTGGAGTCTGTGCTCCAGCACCACTTCCACTCTGATTTATTGACCCACAATCAGCAAGCGTTAATGAATTCCGGAGGGAAAGAGATCAATTATGTTCTATTTATGTTTAATTAATTTTATGTTGTCTCACTTGTCTTCTATAACTACCTTAAAGCATTTGAGAAGAGTGTATTTGTCATACATTCTTATCTTAGAATAATTTTTCTTAATTTTTAGTAGCTCTTACTGCTCTAAATTCACAAAAATCTGTTTCCTCGGGAGTTTTAGGACACACTCAATAATATTTTTATTAGCAAAAGGAGCTTCCTCACAAAGTTGCCCATTTCCTCCAGGTGGAATTAATCTCACATTCTTTCTTGGTCCCAAATGAAACTCAACTGAAACAGTTTATTGCTGTGCCTGTTCGTCTGTTTGCCTCTCTTTCTGGACCATGTGCTCCTTTCCCCCTGTGCTCAGCAGTATGTATCGTATATACAGTAGATGCTGCTGCACACATGTGTTGTTTTATTTGAAAGAATGGATAAATGAATGAATGAATTTAAGAAGCTGTAAAACTACAGAAATATAGTATGTATGAGACATAGAAGAGGGAGACTTGCTGGTTACATATTAAGCAAAGGCATGTAGAACATGAAAGATGTTATGGCACAATATAATTAAATGTTGAGTACAATGAAAGCATGATATAATGAATGCAACTGGACTCTGTAAGATTTTGGTATAGAGGGAAAGAGGGGCTGGGTTGCAGAAAGAAAGAGTTTGACAGGGAAGTGGGTGTGCGCATTTATAGAGGAAAGACTGGGAGACCAGAATTAGGGCAGGGGAGACCCATAGCTTTCAGAAGCTGGTATAAAGTAGACATAGGTTCATCTTTTATGGAAGACTCTCAGACCTCCCTTTGGTGGCCATGCCATTAACTGATTTTTCTTCTCAATAAAGTAGGGATATCATCTAGGGCAGAGGTCATCAAACTTTTTCTATAAAGGACTATATAGTAACTATATTTTCAGCTTTGCAGGCCATACAGTCTTGGCAGAAAATTTTCAACTCTGCTGCTGTGAAAATAGCCACAGCCTACATAGGTAATGGTCCAATTAAATTTTATATATAAAATTAGGCATTGGGCATAATTTTATGACTCCTGCCTGACTATAGACAGATCATAGTCTATATCTCTAGTCCTCTCTCTACCCTGTTGTGTTTTCATGGCTTATCTAATAAATTGGTCTAATGTGAAGTAAGGGCTTTCTGCTCAGAATGAACAAACTACAATTTCACTTGCCAACTAACTAAAGCTCCTTAACATAAGACAGAACCTTTGATTTTCTATTAGCTATAAACCGTTCACTATTCAAATGAGTTAACACAATGTCTGAATTCACTCATTACAATATCCTACCATGTCAAAAAGTTCTAATAATTGATATTAAATCTTCCCCACTTTTCTAAATGAAAGAGACAGAGAGACTGATGAGGCAGAAAAAGAGTTAATAAAAAGTGATCCTAAGGGGGATTAGCAGAAAGTGATTTGATCAGTACTTTGCACTGCCTATGTCCACTCCCCAGGAACCACACAGGCCGGGGTCCAATCTCCACGGATCACCCAGGCTCAGCCCCTAGAGATAAATTTTTTTGTTGAAACACCCCTAGAAAAAGAAGATAAGACCCCGACTGGAATTGTCTGTTTTTTAGTGCCTGCACAGACTGCTGGAGTCTACCCATAGCCTGAACTCTGACCTTATTATAATACAATTAGAATAAAACGAACATTATGGCTTGCAACCCCACGGAGTTTTCTGTATCCATTCTGGGTAAGAGCAAGCACAGAAAGAAACCAGTTATATAACCTGCACATGCCAATCAAATGCCCTCAGTCTATACGTCCAATGTACTGAGTTTGTACATCACATCCTCTGCTGTAAGAAAATTACCTACGCTTTCCTATACAAGAAATCTAACCTGAACATTGGGGCAGTTGTCTGCTCTGGACTCTGCTCTCGTTGGCCTGTCTGCTGGTGCTTTTCTTCTAGAAAAAACTTTCTAACTTCTATTCCTTTGTGGTTTGTGAATACTTTCTCAACCTGCGATCAGTCATGACAAGGAAGAAAATAGTTTGGGATATCTGAGCTGGGGGAAGTAGTGAACATCGAGGGAGCAGGTGAAGAAAAGTGGCAGAAAAGGCTAACTGGAGAAGAAAATCAGTTTTGTAATCTTTTGATTCAACGTTGGTCCAGTTTACCTCAAACTAGTCACAGATAAACTGTTGCTGCGTCGGAGGCATTTCTTTCACCAACGATTCAACACTCTATGTCTTTGTCGAAATTTCTGAAAAATTATTTTTTGTTTAAACATGCTTCACCACATGAAAAAGGGGATTAATTCTCAAAGGTTTCTAATTGCAGTGCCACTCCATTCCCTGGCTTAATAACTCAGACTATTAGAGACATAGTATTTGGATCAAAATGGGGTTGCAAATTTATATAAAAAACTGCCTCCTCTCAAATATAAACATATAGCAATAATATCTATAAATAATGTTTATAGATTTATTTTTGCTCTGTAAAAATGACAAATGTCTCTTATGGACCAAAAGTCGAAAAGAAATGAACTGTAGTCAGGGAGGCTGAAGCCATAGATCGACCACACTATAGGATGAAAACACAAAGAAGCTGCTAAGAGCTCAATCTCTGTGGAAACAGGACCTGAGCTTTCCATACTTAAGTCAGGAGCTCGAGTGATAAAAAAGCCAAAATCATTTTCGGGACCACAGTGTACAGTGTACTGCAGGGTAGTAATGGCAGAAGGAAGCAGAGTCAGCTGGATGTGGCTTGAGCCACATATTCACCTAAATACTTGACTAGTTTTAACTTCCAGAATGGTAATTCTGAGCTGCCAATATGAGGCCTGTTTCTGATTGGGGACTTGGGTAACTTCAATAGAGGCATACATAAAGAGACTAGACATGGAGCAGTGAGGGCAGAAAGAGGACTAGAAAGGAAAACCACAAAAGAAAACACAAGAAAATTGTTTGTTTGATCTTGCAATTAAAATTCCATGACTGAAAACTAAAATCATAATGGTTAGTCAGCAAATTCAGTAAATGATAAAATTTATTACCAAGATTATAATGGTCGGCACAGAACACTAAAAGGTATATGGCCAAAATCCTGCGCTGTATGACCCAGGCGAACTGTTCACAGAGGAGAAGCCCACCTTCCAGGGACTCCCCCCCATGGTGTGAGAAGCCAGAACAGTGCAGAGAAAACATAACACTACAGAGTGAGAGAGAATAAAAGGCTGCAGTCAGAGAGAAAATAAAACATTCTACCAACACCTACTGGAAAACAAAAGAAAGACCTCTTTCTTTCAACCTGTTGCAGAACCCACTCCTGTAGATGTCTAGGAAGAGAAATAATAAACCATTAATTGCCATAAATAACCAAGGCAACAAGACAGCTCAGAAACAAAATGAAAAGTCTCCATAAAAGAAACTTAAAGATAAGGAAATATGTGATTTAAATGACAGAGAATTAAAGATTGCAGTTCTTAAAAAAACTTAACGAGATACAAGAAAACACAGACAGGCAGTTTAACGAACTCAGAAACACAATCAAGAACAAAATGAACATTTTACCAGAGATTGAAATTTAAAAAAAGAACCAAATAGAATTTCTGGAGATTAAGAACTCAATAAAAGAAATGGAGAATGAAATAGCCAGCTTAGGTAGTAGAGTTGACCAGATGGAGGAAAGAATCAGTGACATTGAAGATAGAAATCTGGAAATGACACAGATGGAAGAAGAATGGAACTTGAGACTTAAAAGAAGTGAAGGAACTCTACAAGAACTTTCTGACTCCATCAGAAAGAGCAATATAAGAATAATGGGCATACCAGAAGGAGAATAAAGAGAGAAGGGAACAGAGAATATATTCAAACAAATTGTCGATGAGAACTTCCCAAACTTGTGGAAAGAACTGGATCCTCAAATCCAAGAAGCAAATAGAACACCTAATTACCTCAACCCCAACAGGCCTTCTCCAAGGCACATTGTATTGAAGTTGTCAAAAATTAATGACAAAGAAAGAATCCTCAAGGCAGCCAGGGAAAAGAAGACAGTAACCTACAAAGAAAAGCCCATTAGAATATCATCAGATTTTTCAGCAGAAACCCTACAAGCCAGGAGGGAGTGGAACCAAATATTCAAACTATTGAAAGAGAGAAATTATGAGCCAAGAATAATATATCCAGCAAAGACATCCTTTGGATATGAAGGAGGAATAAAGACCTTTCCAGACATATAGAAGCTGAGGGAATTTTCTAATACACGACCTGCACTACAAGAAATACTGAAGGAGGCTATTCGACCAGCATCAACAGCAATAATTTGTGGTAGCCAAAACAGAAAAGGAGGGAGAGTAAAGGCCTGAACTGGAATATGGGAATGGAGAAAGTAAGCATGCAGAAGAAAATGGAATATTCTAAATATCAAACTTTCTTTTACATAAACTTAATGGTAACCAGTCAAAAAAAATCTAGAACTGAAATATATAACATAATGAAAGAAGAGACAGAGGGAAAAATCACAGAATACCACCACACAGAAATAATAGACAACAACAAAAAGGCAAAGAAACAATGGAGACACAGTCTTACAAGAAAACTACATAGAGTGATAGGAAATCCTCACATATCAATAATCACCCTAAATGTAAATGGACTGAACTCACCAATAAAAAGGCACAGAGTAGCAGATTGGATCAAAAAACTAAACCCAGCCATATGCTGTCTCCAATAGACACATATCAGCTACAAGGACAAAAATAGACTCAAAGTGAAAGGGTGGAAATTGACACTCCAAGCAAATGGTACCCAGAGAAAATCAGGTGTAGCTATAATGATATCAGATGAAACAGACTTCAAGGTGAAAAAGATAACAAGAGACAAAGATGGATATTTCATAATGATAAAGGGACTATACAACAAGAAGACATAACAGGGGCTGGCCCAGTGACTGAGGCAGGTGGAGCTCTGTGCTCCTAATGCCGAAGGCTGTTGGTTTGATTCCCCCATGGGCCAGTGGGCTCTCAGTCACAAAGTTGCCGGTTTGACTCCTTGACTCCCTCAAGGGATGGTGGGCTATGCACCCTGCAACTAAGATTGAACACGGCACCTTGAGCTGAGGTGCTGCTGAGCTCCCGGATTGCTCAGTTGGTTGGAGTGCATCCTCTCAACCACAAGGTTGCCAGTTCGACTCCTGCAAGGGATGTTGGGCTGCACCCCCTGCAACTAACAATGGCAACTGGACCTGGAGCTGAGCTGCACACTTCACAGCTAAGATCAAAAGGACAACAACTTGACTTGGAAATGGTCCTGGAAGTACACACTGTTCCCCAACAAAGTCCTGTTCCCTTTAAAACAACAACAACAACAACAAAAACAAGAAGACATAACAGTCATCAATATTCATGGCCCCAAACAGGGAGCACCAAAATATACCAAGCAACTACTAACAGAACTAAAGCGAGAAATTGAAAAAAACAAAATTATAGTAGGAGACATAAATAAATCATTGACAGCTATGGATAGATCATCCAAACAGAAAATAAACACAGAAATGGCAGCCCTAAATGACACATTAGATGAAATGGACGTAATTGACATTTATGGAGCACTTCATCCTAAAACATCAGATTATACGTTTTTTTCTAGTGTACATGGAACATTCTCAAGGATAGACCATATATTGGGACATAAAACTAACCTCAGCAAATTTAAGAAGATTGAAATCATACCAAGCATATTTTCTGATCACAAGGCTTTGAAATTGGATATCAACTGCAGAAAAAAAGCATGAGAAACCCCAAATACGTGTAGATTAAACAACATACTTTTAAAGAATGACTGGGTCAAAGAAGAAATAAGAGGAGAGATCAAAAGATACATAGAAACAAGTGACAATGAAAATACATCCTACCAAAATTTTTGGGATGCAGTGAAAGCAGTATTAAGAGGGAAATTTATCTCATTACAGGTCTATCTCAAGAAACAAGAAAAGTCCCAAATAAATAACCTCACATTACACCATAAAGAACTAGAAAAAGAAGAACAAATAAAACCCAAAGTCAGCAGAAGAAAGGAAATAATAAAAATCAGAGCCAAAATAAATGAAATAGAGAACAAAAAGGCAAT
Organism: Rhinolophus sinicus; assembly: GCF_057876585.1. Classification (NCBI taxonomy): domain Eukaryota; kingdom Metazoa; phylum Chordata; class Mammalia; order Chiroptera; family Rhinolophidae; genus Rhinolophus; species Rhinolophus sinicus. The sequence goes on from NC_142507.1 coordinate 34,330,404, forward strand.
AGAAAAAATTAATGTGACAAAGCGCTGGTTCTTTGAAAAGATTAATAAAATTGACAAACCCTTGGCTAGACTCACTAAGATAAAAAGAGAAAAGACACTGATAAACAAAATCAGAAATGAAAGAAGGGAAGTTATCACAGATGCCACAGAAATACAAACAATCATCCAAGAATACTAGGAAGAACTATATGCCACCAAATTCAAAACCTAGAAGAAATGGACAAGTTCTTAGAAGCATATAGCCTTCCAAGGCTGAACCATGAAGAACTGGAAAATCTAAACAGACCAATCACCAGTAACGAAATTGAATCAGTCATCCGAAACCTTCCCAAAAGCAAAAGTCTGGGACCAGATGGCTTCACTAGTGAATTCTACCAAACCTTCCAAGAGGATCTAATACCAATCCTACTGAAACTCTTCCAAAAAATGGAAGAAGAGACAAAACTCCCTCATTTAATGAGGCCAACATTATCCTGATACCAAAACCTGGTAAGGATAACACAAAAAAAGAAAACTAAAGACCAATATTTCTGATGAATACAGATGCAAAAATCCTAAATAGAATTCTAGCAAATCGAATAAAACAATGCGTTAAAAAAAATTATTCATCATGACTAAGTGGGGTTCATCCCCGGGGCACAAGGATGGTCCAACACCCGCAAATCCATCAATGTGATACATCACATAAAGAAAATAAAGGACAAAAGTCATATGATTATGTCAACTGATGTAGAAAAAGTGTTTGACAAGATACAACACACATTTATGATTAAAACACTTAATAAAATAGGTATAGAAGGAAAATACCTTAACATAATAAGGGCCATATATGACAAACCCTCAGCTAATATTATAATTAACAGTGAAAAACTGAAGCCCTTTGCTCTACGTTCAGGAACACGATTGGGATGTCCCCTATAACCTCTGCTTTTCAACATAGTGTTGGAAGTCCTCACCAGAGAAATCAGGCGAGAGAAAGAAATAAAAGGCATCCAAATTGGGAATGAAGAAGTTAAATTGTCACTCTTTACAGATGACATGATGTTATATGTAGAAAACTTTAAAGACTTCACCAAAAACTATTAGGAACAATAAACAAATACAGTAAATTTGCTGGCTACAAAATCAACGTACAAAAGTCCATTGCATTTCTATATACTAACAATGAAATCTCAGAAAAAGAAAAAAAAATTCTTTTGCAATTACAACAAAAAGAATAAAATACCTAGGAATAAACTTACCCAAGTATGTGAAAGACCTATATGCTGAAAACTATAAGACATTTTAAAAAGAAATTGAAGAAGACACAAAGAAATGGGAAGACATTCATGGTCATGGATTGGAAGAATCAACATAGTTAAAATGGCTATATTACCCAAAGCAATATACAGATTTAATGCAATCTCCATCAAAATCCTAATGGCATATTTTAAAGAAATAGAACAAAAAGTCATCAGATTTGTAGGGAACCACAAAAGACCCCAAATAGCCAAAGCAATCCTAAGAAAAAAGAGCAATGCTGGAGGTATCACACTCCCTGACTTTAGCTTGTACTGCAGGGCAACAATAATCAAAACAGCATGGTATTGGCAGAAATACAGACACACAGACCAATGGAATAGAATTGAGAACCCAGAAATTAACCTACATAAATATGGACAGATAATTTTTGACAAAGGAGCCAAAAACATGCAATGGAGAAAAGACAGCCTCTTCAATAAATGGTGCTGGGAGAATTGGAAAGCCACATGCAAAGGAATGAAACTGGACTCCTATCTAACACCATGTATCAAAACTAATTCAAAATGGATCAAAGACCTAAGCATAAAACCTGAACAATAAACTGCATAGAAGAAAATATAGGTACTAAACTTATGGACCTTGGGTTCAAAGAGCATTTTATGAATTTTACTCCAAAGGCAAGGGAAGTAAAAGCTAAAATAAATGAATGGGACTATATCAAACTTAAAAAGCTTCTGCACAGCAAAAGAAACCATCAACAAAATAAAGAGGCAACCAACTGAATGGGAGAAAATTTTTGCAAACAGCACCTCCGATAAGGAGTTAATATCCAAAATATACAAAGAACTCATACAACTCAACAACAAAGAAACAAACAACCCAATTGAAAAATGGGCAGACGACATGAGTAGACATTTCTCCAAAGAGGACATACAAATGGCAAATAGAAATTTGAAAAAATGCTTAACATCCCTAATCATCAGAGAAATGGAAATAAAAACCACAATGAGATATCACCTCACCCCAGTCAGCATGGCTATCATCAACAAGACAAATAGTAACAAGTGTTGGAGAGGCTGTGGAGAAAAAGGAACCCTTGTAACACTGTTGGTGGGAATGCAGACTGGTGTAGCTGCTATGGCAGGCAGTGTGGAGGTTCCTCAAAAAATTTAGGATAGGATTACCATATGACCCAGCAATCCCTCTCCTGGGTATCTACCCAAAAAATCTGAAAACATTTATCCATAAAGACAAGTGTACTCCAATGTTCCTTGCAGCTTTATTTACAGTGGCCAAGGCATGGTAACAACCAAAGTGCCCTTCGATAGATGAATGGATAAAGAAGTTGTGATATATATACACCATGGAATACTTTTATGCCACAAGAAAAGATGAAATAGTACCATCTGCAACAATATGGCTGGATCTTTTGATTATTATGCTGAGAGAAATAAGTCAGACAGAAAAAGGTGAGAACCATATGATTTCACTGATCTGTGGTATATAAACAGAAAACAACAAAAGAACAAGACAAACAAATGAGAAACAAAAACTCATAGACACAGACAATAGTTTAGTGGTTACCAGAGGGTAAGGGGGGAAGGGTAGATGAGGGTAAAGGGGATCAAATATATGGCGATAGAAGGAGAACTGATTCTGGGTGGTGAACACCCAATGTGATTTATAGATGATGTAATACAGAACTGTATACCTGAAATTTATGTAATTTACTAACAATTGTCACTCCGATAAACTTTAATTAAAAAAAAAAAGGTATATGGCCAAAATCCTTAAAGACATAAAGGAAAAAATATATCTATAAATCAAGAACAGATATTACGAACAAAAATAGATGAGTCAAGGACAGGAGATGATTTTTGTTTTTAATGTATTGATTTGGGAAATAAAAATATAATCACTGAAATAAACTCAGTAGATTTAACACAGCCAAGAAAGAATTTGTCAACTGGAGGAAAGATCTCAGAGATGGACCTAGAATTCAGGGGAGATAAGGAGATGGAAAATATGAGTAAAGTTAAAAGACAGAGAATAGAATGAGAAGTCCAACTTACCTGTAATTGGAGTTCCAGAAGTGAAAAAAAAAAAAAAAAGGAAAAAAATAAAAGACAGAGAGAGACTAGCAGAGGTAATACTTTAAGAGATAATGGCTTAGTTTTTCTGAAGATAAAAATTTATCATAAGGAAGGCCTACAACAAAATGAAGCACAAATATAAAAATAAATCTATAAGTAGACCTAGAATAACAAAAATGTAGACAATAAAGATGAAATAGGAAATATTAACTGCCAACATTGGAAAAAAATATACTACCTACAAAGGTTAAAAAGTTGACAGCAGACTTCTCAGAAGTAACAATAGATGTCATAAGTTGACACAGGGAAAATAGCTCTTAACATGTAACTCTATAAGTAGCTAAACTATCATTCATAGTAAAGGCAAAACACCAATTTTAGATACTAGGATTGTTAATTTATCCCCCATGTGTACTTTCAGAATGAAGAACTAATGAACTAGTGAACTAGTAACTCTCAGGGAAGATGTCAGGAAAATAAGAATGCAAGTTAATTGCTGATTCTTAAATTAATATTAATTAAATAATAATTATTAATTAATATTAATAATCACCAATTATCTTAAAATTAGTAGAAGTAAATATTATTGTAAAATAAGTGGAACTAACATCCTGGAAAAAGGGAGGGGCAGTGTTTGGAAGATAAATTATGTGAAGATATGTTAGGAAAATATGAAATTAAGTCAATCATTAAAACAATATTGACAATAGAATAGAAATACAAGATATAATATCTGAAATAGCAGTGAGGTAGAAAGAGGAAATAAATGTTATCAATCAAATGACAGGCTGAAAATACAGGAACAAAAGAAAAAAATATGGAAAAGAGAAAACACAAAAGAAGATGGCATAAATAAGTCTAAATAACCAGTAATCACAATAAATGTAAATAAACTAAATATACAAATTTAAAAAAGAGCTGACCCAATTACATATTAAAAAATCTGCAAAATCTAGATTTACCAATGTATCATCAGAAAGGGTAGTTTGGAGGAAGGCAAAGTAGATATGTAATTTTGGTGTCCTTTTTATTATTTAGGACTTAGATGACTTAACTATGACTTACACAGGAAACCAAAATTAATAAAACAGTTAATACCACTGAAGGTATCAGCACATTACTAATCAACTCTGCTTTTCTGGGAATTTGGAATGAAGTACTTAAGCTAAAATCCTGACTGTGCCACTTGACTTTGTAACCAGAATAAGTTACCTAAGTCTTCTGTTTCTTCACCTGTAATAAATTTCATAGAATCTACTTCATAGGGTTGTTGACAGAAAATTAGATGATGAATTTAAAGCAGTTCTTAAGGTTCAATATACCAGAGGTGTAAAAAAAATGTGCACAAGTGGACACTTTGGTCAATGTTGCTCAAGCAGTAGTTTGCTGTAATCAGAAGTGTCTGATGCTGATGGTAACCACTTTGAGCATCTCTTGTAATTGCAGAAGTCAAACGTGACTTGTATTCATCTTTTGTTATCAGTATATATTGAGTATTACAATTTTAATAGTTTTTACCTTTTTAAAAATGTGCATACATTGTTTTAGCACCCTCTGCATGTTAGTATCCCTCTTTTCCTTTTCCCTGTCCTCTAATGTGCTCTGTTTGGGGGTAATATGAAACTAAACATTTGGCTTGATTTGCTTCTATAAAGAAGTAAATTTACAGACTGCAAGGGTTAATTTAACGTTTCCATATGTATATGGTGCTTTGCTTGGTAGCTCTATGGGACACTGAAGATGATTCCCAAAAAAGGGGTTTTCTAGCTTATATTTGCTGTAAATCACAAATTAAGGACAGGACCTTAGTGACTACTTAGTCTAATTCTCATTTTACCAACAAGGGAAATGGGACACAAAAAGGATTGTTGTGCTGAAGTTATCTAGAACAATGCCGCTCACACTTTAATGTACACGTGAATACCAGTTTTGTTATAATGTAGATGTTGATTTAGTAGGTCTGGGTGAAACCTGAGATTTTGCATTTCTCATACGCTTTCACATGGCGTCAATGTTGCTGCTCTGGAAGTTCCACACTGGCAGGTCCAAGGACAGAGATGCTGATGGCAGAACAAACTTCAGAACCTAAATCTCCACTAGATACTCAACTTTTCACCATACCACCCTTGAGGGAGCTTACCAGAGATGCAAACATAAGGTTGTTTTTGGAATAAAATAAGGCACGCAGTGCTATGGTTTATAGTGCAGATAGGAACATATGTAGACGTATACTCTTAGTTTGTTATGGGAAATCATATGACAACTCTATGTATATAAATTCAAATTAAATTGATCAAAACACTTGTTGGAGAGAATTCTGAATGATGCCACCTCAAAGTTCTTCCTTAATGTCTTTCTGCCAACTTCCCTGCCAAATTTCAAAACCCATCTCTGTTTCACTTAAAAAATTAATGGGCTTCAAAGCACCTCCCTCTTGCCATGACTATCACTGGAATTTTAGAATACATATAAGGAGTCCAAAATCCAACCTAAACTCCTGAAACAAAAGACATTTGATAGTTGGGTTTGGATCAGAGATTTTAGTCAATTTTATTTAGGCAATTTTCTCTCCTCAAATGCTTCTTGCTTCTAGGATTTGAATAAGGCTCTTATACCTTTGGGCTCAATTGCCAGGTCCGTTCTCACACTAATTATTAAAACAAACAAACAAATAAACAAAAATCACTTAAAATTATTCAAATGCTAAGTTCTTAGATTTATGGATTCAATAAAAAATAATAATAAAATAAAACCAGTGCCTCTTCAATTTTTCAGGGGTTGTGCTGATTTATACGGGCTTTGCTGGCACAAAAATTAGATTAAAATTTTTTATTGAATCTTGTCTGAAATGCTTGAACTTGAAGGGAGACTTCAAGAGAGAAAATTCATTCTCCCAATTTTCTCATTGTGTTTGGCTTTGGGAAAACAAAATGTGTAAGCACTGACTAGGCTTTACTGGTTTATCTCTGAGACCCCCAGTGAACCCAGGCCATCAGGGGAAGGGAATTCTTATCTTGTTTATAATCTCACTAGAATTAAGTGTTCTACTTGGCATTTCAAGGTGTTGCAGCCTGATTACTATCTATTAAAACCGGGGTTTGAATTTTTCAGGATCCCAGCAGTTGAGCTGAACTCTTTCTGATTTACTCATCAATGAAAGAATTATCAGTAGACTTCTTTAGTAAATTTGGAAGAACTTGTTTGTCAGAGCTCAAAATTCAGATTTCTGGGTTGCAGCTTCCTGCAGCTGTAATTATAGCCTTTCTCTGCTTGGTCATGATTTTCTTCATTTGAGCTCAGTTTGATCTCCAGATGTCCAGTAGTGCTCCATGCACCTGGATGAACACGGAATCAGAAGGACAATTAAATAGCTGAGAACAATGATCTCAAGGAACTCTGTCTTTCTTCTTAAATTCAGGAATTCTTCTAAGTTTTACTTTGAGGATGATCAAAACCCTTTGGCTTCACCCTCCAGTTGCAGGCTCCCAGCAAGTGTGGAATTGATTTCATTACCTTGTGAAATTGCTGATGATGTGACTCAAGCAGGGATGGATATTGCTTACTGAGATTTTCCTGCCATGCATGTGGTTGGTTTTATATCTCTCCTTTCTCTCTCTCTCTCTCTCTCTCTCTCTCTCTCTCTCTCTCTCTATATATATATATATATATATATATATATATATATATATATATATATATTTTTTTTTTTTTTTTTAAGAAAGACAGTTATTTTCAGATATGTCCTGAAATAATTAGGGTATAGGACACCGAAGGATGAGGGGTAGGGAGGCTTGATCTTGCATCAGCAGCAGTGGAAATGTGCTAAAATGACAATACATGTGTTAGAATAGCTATATATGGAATGTAGCACTGTAATTGCTTATGGCTAAAAAATTAAGAAACATTGGAACAACATAATTATCTAGTTAGATGACTTGGTAGACTGTGGTAGTTTCATTAGTATGATTTTTGAGTAATATTTCAATAGAAAGAAAATGTTTACCATGAAATTATTAAGCAGAAATTTTGATACCTATTCTTTGCTGTTTCTGTAGTATTCCACCCCTCCCTTACCCCCAGGAAGTAACAACTCTGTGTTTCTATTCTCTCATCCAGAAAAGACTGGATTTTTTTTTGGAAATGTGCTTTTCACAGGTAAATTGAATATAATACTTTTGAGGTATAGATGTTAAATGGATTTTGAAAATTAAAACATTGCAAGAGCATTTGTGTATCCATATTACTGAGTCAGAAATATTTTAAAATAAAGTAAAAATAAATATCCATTCCTGTGTGTCAAATGCATAGGTTTTTCGTCCTGGCACAAGTTAAATGCCTCATTTTTAAATTTCTGAACTTGTTAATTTAGTAAACACAAATTAACTTGTCCCTGTAAATTTAATCAATCAACAAGTACTCCTCTGGGATGTGTTTCCTCACATCTACCAGTGTGCACCGTGGGGATGCTGGCTTCTGGAGGTGACAGCAAGCTCTTTAGATCCTGTTTTGCTAAGATCTCTCTCTCCACCCAGCCTGGAAGCCTTGGCAGCCAGCCCCACTTCTGTGTGTGGGGTTGAGAGGCAACAGCTTATGCCATTATGAGTCAGGCAGGAGCTTTCTCACTGGCATAGTACCCGAGGTCATCTGAGGAATAATGAGGGAAGGGCTCTGACTGCGGCCCGCAGCCTGTCTACTGCCCTGGTCTTGCTGTTTCTCAAAGCTGATCTTTCTCAGTTCATTTTCATACTGAGATTGTATAACCATATAAAAGTATAAATGCCAGAAGAAGCATGGATATTACTGAGTTAATCTCATAAGCTATCACAACTCCCATACACTTATTTTTCAGCCGTTATCAATTGGATATTTCATATTAATCACAGAGGATGTTTTGGCTGGAGAATCAACTGGTGCCACTGTCAGTTTTTCCTGTGTATGGTTCTATCATCTTTTTAATTTGACAGTAAGAGAATTTCTTCAGACTCTGACTCAGAATAAGATACAGGAAAAGGTGACACGATCTACATTCTTAATTTAAGAACCTGTTTCTAATGATCAATAACTGCATCAAAGGTGTAGCAGTTTTTATGCCTTCATTTAAAAATAGAGCAAGCAGCACTTTAAACTCTTATCTTTTCCATTAAACATTGAGTTTATTATGCTTTTTATTTAAAGCTTGAGACAGGGTCACTGTTAGTTTATAAAAGAAAATGGATACATTTTTTTGACTGAGTTTGAATGATGTTGCAGGAAGCAGCAAATTAGAGCTGCAATTTGGATGTTTCGTGGATTTTAGGAGAATGTGGTCATTTAAATAATCGTGGGATCAGATTTCCAAAGAACATCTTACCTATAATGAGGTGAGTTTTAGCTCTCAGTGGAAGTTTCAAAGGTCCTGTTAAAGGCGTTAGCGTTTTGGGTTTCCTGAGACAGAATTTGAGAGGAAAACCCAGAAAAAATTCCCAACAGATTTTATTAAGCTTATTCTCGAGCACGAGGGAGGCAGCACAGAGGAAAGGAAGATCAGCGTGGCTGCTTTCATAAGCTGGAGACACGCAAGTTTGAGGAAAAGGAGGGCTTTTTGAGAGTGACTGGCCTTCTTTACCAGTTCTGTTCCTGGTAGCCATGTTCGCACCGCACGGTGGGGCAAGGTGGCAGACTGCTCATTATAGCCACCCAAGGAACGTCGTTTAGCAGTCCAACCTTGATTAACTGTGCATGTGGCGCAGCGGTTTTGATATCTGTATGGAAGTAAACAGTTAGAAGGGAGACGCTACTTGTACATTTTTGTGTAAGGGGTGATGAGGTGGTGACATGCTTTGTGGTAAGCTTGTCGGTGTTCCTCCTGGCCATCCTGCATTCCTTCCACCCAGACCCAAGTTCCTGTGCTGACTCTGTATGTTGGTATTAAGGGACAGAAGAGAGAACCAGCGTAGAGACTAAGACAGATGTTTTGTGTTCATTTTATTCTTATGAATTTAGACAAGGTTGCCACACACCATACAAAGGGTACTTAAAAAGGGAAAGAAAAGAAAGACACGTATGAATTTAATTCCTCGATAGGTATTAAACCCTTTCTGCAACCCATGCACTGTGCAAAGTGAACACGCTCCAGCTCACTTTGGTTACTGCCCAATACCATGTAACATTATCCAGTCTCCCTCCTAAATGCTTTTCTGCAACCACCAGGTCCCAGATCCTGGAAAATATCTCTTGGATTAGTTCAGTTTTCCTTATTTGCCAGTCTGGGAGATTTGGTTTGTACTAGTCCTCTCTGTCTTCCTGCTGCCCTTTCTAGTTCACCATCCCTGGGATCAGATTGTTACCTGCATGAATGGTGCTCTGTTAATGGATATGCCTGTTCCTTTTGGGAGGGGATTGCATATTTCTGGTGGGGTTGCTGGGTTGCCGCAGAACATGATGGGACCTGTGATTCATAAGAACCACCCCCCACCACCCTGAACTAATAACAGATTCTTTCTAGCCCTCTGTACTTGTTAAACAAATTAAGCTATTTTCTGAAACAAGTACTTTACATTTGTTGAATGAGAATTTTTGTATCACTAACCTTTCTTAATGAAATGGAATAGAGATGAAGACTTACTTCTTCACGCCATTTATTAGGGGAAGAAGGTTGATGTTTCTCCTGGTGCAACTTGAATCTTTGCCTTGAAATACCCTGAGTAAAAGAGGCCACTAAGCAGGAAAGAATTCACTCTAAGATTTATTCCATATTCCTAATTTCCATGACCATTTGGTTGGCAGTGCTCAGAACAGTATGAGCTCTCTAAGCAGCTAAAATGAACACTTTTTTTTTCTTTTTAGCAGCAAGTATTTTTTTGAGGATTCCTGGAAATTCTTACAGTTTTTGGTTAGATTAAAAAGCAAGATTATAATCAAGGCACTTTCAAATTTTCTCTCTGATGTGTGAACATTGAAAAAGAATTTGAAATCTGACTAGATCTCAATTATTTGTATCAACCTGACATCAGAAGAAAAAGTGGAAAATATTGAGAATAATTTTTACTCTCTAATAAACTAAAGTATAGTATGTTGGGGAAATATAATTAAAAACAAGATCTCTCCCAACGCAGAACACTTCTCCACAAAGGTAATGTTGTTGAGTAATGCTTATTGTTGAGTCAGCATTAAATCGCAGTGTGGTGCACATCACAGGCTACCTGATAACAGATGGAAAAGACAGAAAGAGCTCTCATCCCCTCATTGAGCCGAGCAGACAGAATCCATTACATGCATTTTTCAAGATAAACAATAACTATCCTCAGGTAAAGGACTCCACACCATCATTTGTCGTACATAGTTCCTAACTGTAGCGGGTAATTGGGTTGATCACATGTGTTAGCTATTTGGCTTTATCTGGAGGAAAAACAAACTTCTCATCTCCTCATTATGCAGGAGGTAGTTTTGCAACTTGGACCAAGGTGCCCACTGAAGTTGGGCTCCTACTCCCTCAGAAACTGGAATATAGGGGTGCTAGTTCCCTTGATGTCTGCAGTTCAAAGAGATGGCTCCCAGGTCCTTTAGAAAGACATTCCTAGGTCAATAGGCCAGCTGATAAAAGGCCTATCTGGCCTTCAGAAGGATTATATACATTTCAAAGAGATGGCAAAGTACTTACAATGATAAGTTTTCTGCATATTCCTAGAAAAGGGAGGGGAAGGAAATCTTTTGTCCCATTTTCAACAGGGATAATTAAATTTTGCCTCTTATTTTTAAAATTTGTACCTGTTCTTAAATGTGAATCTCTACAGAACAATCATTATTTGGTTTCACAATTGTCTGCTAATAAAATCTGGTGTGCAAATGTTTATCCCTGGGTGCTGAGACCATGTACAATATTCATAACTTTAGGTCTGATTGAATGTATCCTATGAGTTGACTTGCCTGGAAATTCCCTTCTGTAGCACAGACTTCCTCTGAATGCGCTAAGGGAATGGAGTTGCTTGGGAGCCCACGGATCTCGCTTATGTAATTTTGTACGTGCCATGACCCTCAGGCATATTCAGTGGTGTGCAAAACTTCTGATCTTCATTAATTTATGCTCGTTTCTCCTTTGGCCTTCCTCTCAGTACATTCACTATTGATGTCGATATTCTTACTACACCCAGAAAACTCCCTTCCTACTCCTCTCTACAACAATGGCTCTCAGCACTAGCTACACATTGCACTCACCAATGGACCTTTTAGAAAATAACAATGCCAAGACCCCATCTTCAGAGTCCCAATCAATTAATTTGTGGGGACCCAGGCATTAATATTTTAAAAGATCTCTATCGTGCAGTTGGAGCTTAGAACCACTAATGGAGATCACATGATTGGTCCAATAAGGCACTCACTGACAGTAATAATTACCCTCTGTGTGCAACCTTGCTCCAGGCTCATCTATTTAAGATGGTGGAGACTTCCCCTCCACTGGACCCTTCATACAATGGAGGGGCACCTTTTAGAAGAGACCACATTATCACTATCACCATCGCTGCCACCACCAATGACTATAAACCATACACTTGAATTCTTGATACCTTGCACAGAGCCTGGCATGTATTAGCACGTGATAAATCTTTAGTGAATGAGCAACAAATCCCTAGTTACTGAGCAGTATGTGAGAATCAGACACAAAACAGGCAGTTCTCGCATATAAAGAAAGTAAATCCTTTCTGAAATTCCAATTCCAACTTTGGGGCATAGGATCTTAGTAAAATTCAAGCACACAATTATTTACTGTTGAGAATAATAAAGGTGTGAACATGGTACACTTTTAGGCTTTAGAAAATGGGGGAAAACTCAAAGTCAGAGAAATTTGAATGGTAATTAATTACTGGATTTTGGAACATTTTACTTATGAGATATTAATGACATCTTTTTTGCTAGAGCCTATTCATCTCTTCAATAAGAGCAAAAAAATAAATCTGGATATTCTGCAGAATTATCACTATTTCCTGATTTCGATGGGAGGGTCATAAAGAGGAAAATACATAAAGGAGAAAAATTAGGGATAGAGCATGTCTTCAGCATTAAGAAGGAGAAAGGAAAAGTAAATGTGGGAGGACAGAAGGAAATTGGGTGGGCTTTTCCCTCTCAAGAGAAAAAATGTTCGAGTAGGGATTGTTTCTTTACACACAAGTGTGATCCTGTGTTCCTAAAAGACATATAATAATTTTGGAGATTCCTATCTTCTTAGATATACATCTTTGACATACGATCTAGTGCTATTGGTAAATGTGCTTTGTGTGTTTTCTTACTCCTGTAGCTCTACCTGATCTGCAAACAGCAATCTTTTTACTTTGTAGGACAGGCATTTAACCAGGAGTTTACCTAAGGGTGATCCAGAGAATTGCAGTCCCCAAATGTTCCACATTCAAAAGAGAACTTCTGGTCAGGTCAGCTTGAAATGCTGGGTACTATAGCCTCATGTACATTAGCATATTAAAGACACTGAGAAATCTGAAATAAGGAAATTTGTTGAACTTTAACCTAGCATTCTCCAAATTCATGAAAGCAAGGAACACTTTACATTAAGTTACTAGTTAACTAACAGCCTGTGAAGCTAGAGATCTGTATTATATATACTTTGGGCAATACTGTTAACCCGCTTTATCTGCATTACATTTTTCATCTGCTAGTCCTATTAGTGTGGGTCTTTATTCATTTGTATTACCAAAGACCTAAGAAAGAGGTGAAAGAATTTGAATTTAGGAAAACAGCTCGGAAAATGTGAAGCTAGAACCAAAGTAGTGTCAGTGCAGAAACCCAACAAGGGTACATTATATCTGATCAAGGATTTTTCACATGTATCATCTAATTTAGGAAGGAGGAAAGAGAGAATGAGAGCATAGGCTGTCTGGATCACTGTGAGTTTGTGATTTTAGAATTCCTACTCTGCTTACAACTAGATGCAATTTAGTCTTTTTTTTTTTTTTTTAATTAAATTTATTGAGGTGACAATTGTTAGTAAAATTACATAGATTTCAGGTGTACAATTCTGTATTACATCATCTATAAATCCCGTTGTGTGTTCATCACCCAGAGTCAGTTCTCCTTCCATCACCGTATATTCGATCCCCCTTACCCTCATCTCCCACCCCCCACCCCCCACCCCCCTTACCCTCTGGCAACCACCAAACCATTGTCTGTGTCTATGAGTTTCTGTTTCTCATTTGTTTGTCTTGTTCTTTTGTTGTTTTGGTTTATATACCACATATCAGTGAAATTACATGGTTCTCTGCTTTTTCTGTCTGACTTATTTCGCTCAGCATTACACTCTCAAGATCCATCCATGTTGTCACAAATGTTCCTATATCATCTTTTCTTACTGCCGAATAGTATTCCATTGTGTATATATACCACAACTTCTTCATCCATTCATCTATCGAAGGACATTTTGGTTGTTTCCATGTCTTGGCCACTGTAAACAAAGCTGCAATGAACATTGGAGCACACGTGTCTTTATCTCTAAATGTTTTCAGATTTTTTGGGTAGATACCCAGGAGAGGGATTGCTGGGTCATATGGTAATTCTATTCGTAATTTTTTGAGGAACCTCCACACCGCCTTCCATAACGGCTGCACCAGTCTGCATTCCCACCAACAGGGTATGAGTGTTCCTTTTTCTCCACAGCCTCTCCAACATTTGTTACTATTCGTCTTGTTGATGATGGCCATTCTGACTGGGGTGAGGTGATATCTCATTGTGGTTTTGATTTGCATTTCTCTGATGATTAGTGATGTTGAGCATTTTTTCATATGTCTATTTGCCATTTGTATGTCCTCTTTGGAGAAATGTCTCTTCAAGTCCTCTGCCCATTTTTCAATTGGGTTGTTTGTTTTTTTGTTGTTGAGTTGCATGAGTTCCTTGTATATTCTGGATACTAGCCCCTTATCGGAGGCACTGCTTGCAAAAATCTTCTCCCATTCAGTTGGTGGCCTCTTTATTTTGTCAATGGTTTCTTTTGCTGTGCAGAAGCTTTTAAGTTTCATATAGTCCCATTCGTTTATTTTAGCTTTTACTTCCATTGCCTTTGGAGTCAAATTCATAAAATGCTCTTTGAACCCAAGGTCCATAAGTTTAGTACCTATCTTTTCTTCTATGCAGTTTATTGTGTCAGGTCTTATGCTTAAGTCTTTGATCCATTTTGAATTAATTTTGGTACATGGTGACAAATAGCAGTCCAGTTTCATTCTTTTGCACGTGGCTATCCAATTCTCCCAGCACCATTTATTGAAGAGGCTGTCTTTGCTCCATTGTATGTTTTTAGCTTCTTTGTCAAAAATTATCTGTCCATATTTATGTGGTTTTATTTCTGGGTTCTCAATTCTATTCCATTGGTCTATATGTCTGTTTTTCTGCCAATACCATGCTGTTTTGATTATTGTGGCCCTGTAGTACAAGCCAAAGTCAGGAAGTGTGATACCTCCATTATTGTTCTTTTTTCTTAAGATTGCTTTGGCTATTCGGGGTCTTTTGTGGTTCCAAACAAATCTGATGATTTTTTGTTCTATTTCTTTAAAATATGCCATTGGGATTTTGATGGGGATTGCATTGAATCTGTATATTGCTTTGGGTAATATGGCCATTTTAACTATGTTGATTCTTCCAATCCATGAGCACGGAATGTCTTTCCATTTCTTTGTGTCTTCTTCAATTTCTTTCAGAAAAGTCTTATAGTTTTCAGCATATAGGTCTTTCACATCCTTGGTTAAGTTTATTCCTAGGTATTTTATTCTTTTTGATGCAATTGTAAAAGGAATTGTTTTTTGTATTTCTTTTTCTGAGATTTCATTGTTGGTATATAGGAAGGCAATGGACTTTTGTGCGTTGATTTTGTAGCCAGCAACTTTACTGTATTCGTTGATTGTTTCTAATAGCTTTTTGGTGGCGTCTTTAGGGTTTTCTATATATAGCATCATGTCATCTGCAAAGAGTGATAATTTTACTTCTTCATTCCCAATTTGGATGCCTTTTATTTCTTTCTCTTGCCTGATTGCTCTGGCAAGGAGTTCCAACACTATGTTGAAAAGCAGAGGTGATAGGGGACATCCCTGTCGTGTTCCTGAACGTAGAGCAAAGGGCTTCAGCTTTTCTCCATTAATTATGAGATTAGCAGAGGGCTTGTCATATATGGCCTTTATTATGTTAAGGTATTTTCCTTCTATACCCATTTTATTAAGTGTTTTAATCATAAATGGATGTTGTATCTTGTCAAATGCTTTTTCTGCATCAATTGATATAATCATATGATTTTTGTCCTTTATTTTGTTTATATGATGTATCACATTGATGGATTTGCGTATGTTGAACCATCCTTGTGCCCCGGGGATGAACCCCACTTGGTCGTGATGAATAATCTTTTTAATGCATTGTTGTATTCGATTTGCTAGAATTTTATTTAGGATTTTTGCATTGGTATTCATCAGAGATATTGGTCTGTAGTTTTCTTTGTTTGTGCTGTCCTTACCAGGTTTTGGTATCAGGGTAATGTTGGCCTCATAAAATGAGTTGGGGAGTACTGTTTCTTCTTCAATTTTTTGGAAGAGTTTGTGCAGAATTGGTATTAGATCCTCTTTGAAGGTTTGGTAGAATTCACTAGTGAAGCCATCTGGTCCCGGACTTTTGCTTTTGGGAAGGTTTTGGATGACTGATTCAATTTCGTTACTGGTGATCGGTCTGTTTAGATTTTCCAATTCTTCATGGTTCAGCCTTGGAAGGCTATATGTTTCTAAGAACTTATCCATTTCTTCTAGGTTGTTGAATTTGGTGGCATATAGTCCTTCATAGTATTCTTGGATGATCCTTTGTATTTCTGTGGTGTCCGTGATAACTTCCCCTTTTACGTTTCTGATTTTGTTAATCAGTGTCTTCTCTCTTTTTATCTTAGTAAGTCTAGCCAAGGGTTTGTCAATTTTGTTAATCTTCTCAAAGAACCAGCTCTTTGTCACATTAATTTTTTCTATTGTCTTTCTGTTCTCTATTTCATTTATTTCTACTCTAATTTTTGTTATTTCCTTTCTTCTGCTGACCTTGGGTTTTACCTGTTCTTCTTTTTCTAGTTCTTTAAGGTGTAACATGAGGTTATTTATTTGGGAATTTTCTTGTTTCTTGAGATAGGCCTGTAATGAGATAAATTTCCCTCTTAAAACTGCTTTCGCTGCATCCCAGAAATTTTGGTAGGATGTATTTCCATTGTCATTTGTTTCTATGTATCTTTTGATCTCTCCTCTAATTTCTTCTTTGACCCAGTCCTTCTTTAAAAGTATGTTGTTTAGTCTCCATGTATTTGTGTTTTTTCTCGCTTTCTTTTTACAGTTGATATGCAATTTCAAAGCCTTGTGATCAGAGAATATGCATGGTATGATTTCAATCTTTTTAAATTTGTTGAGACTGATTTTATGTCCCAATATATGGTCTATCCTTGAGAATGATCCATGTACACTAGAAAAGAATGTGTAGTCTGATGTTTTAGGATGAAGTGCTCTATAAATGTCAATTATGTCCATTTCATCTAATGTGTCATTTAGGGCTACTATTTCGTTATTTATTTTCTGTTTGGATGATCTATCCATAGCTGTCAATGATGTATTTAAGTCCCCTAGTATAATTGTGTTTTGGTCAATTTCTCCCTTTAGTTCTGTTAGTAGTTGCTTGGTGTATTTCGGTGCTCCCTGACTGGGGGCATAAATATTGATGACTGTTATGTCTTCTTCTTTTACAGTCCCCTTCACCATTATGAAATGTCCATCTTTGTCTCTTGTTATCTTTTTCACCTTGAAGTCTGTTTCATCTGATATCATTATAGCTACACCTGATTTTCTCTGGGTACCATTTGCTTGGAGTGTCAATTTCCACCCTTTCACTTTGAGTCTATTTTTGTCCTTGTAGCTGAGATGTGTCTATTGGAGACAGCATATGGCTGGGTTTAGTTTTTTGATCCAATCTGCTACTCTGTGCCTTTTTATTGGTGAGTTCAGTCCATTTACATTTAGGGTGATTATTGATATGTGAGGATTTCCTATCACTCTATGTAGTTTTCTTGTAAGACTGTGTCTCCATTGTTTCTTTGCCTTTTTGTTGTTGTCTATTATTTCTGTGTGGTGGTATTCTATGATGTTTCCCTCTGTTTCTTCTGTTATTTCAGTATATATTTCAGTTCTGGATTTATTTTGAGTGGTTACCCTTAAGTTTATGTAAAAGTAAGTTTGATATTTAGAGTATTCCATTTTCTTCAGCACGCTTACTTTCTCCATTCCCATATTCCGGTTCAGGCCTTTATTCTCCCCCTTTTTGAGTTTTGGTTGCCACAAATTGTCCCTGTTGATGGTGGTCGAATAGCCTCCTTTAGTATTTCTTGTAGTGCAGGTCGTGTATTAGAAAATTCCCTCAGCTTCTGTATGTCTGGAAAGGTCTTTATTCCTCCTTCATATCTAAAGGATATCTTTGCTGGATATATTATTCTTGGCTCATGATTTCTCTCTTTCAATAGTTTGAATATTTGGTTCCACTCCCTCCTGGCTTGTAGAGTTTCTGCTGAAAAATCTGATGATAATCTAATGGGCTTTCCTTTGTAAGTTACCGTCTTCTTTTCCCTGGCTGCCTTGAGGATTCTTTCTTTGTCGTTGATTTTAGACAGTTTCAGTACAATGTGCCTTGGAGAAGGCCTGTTGGGATTGAGGTAACTAGGTGTTCTATTTGCTTCTTGGATTCGAGGGTCCAGTTCTGTCCACAAATTTGGGAAGTTCTCATCGACGATTTGTTTGAATATATTCTCTGTTCCCTTCTCTCTTTCTTCTCCTTCTGGTATGCCCATTATTCTTATATTGCTCTTTCTGATGGAGTCAGAAAGTTCTTGTAGAGTTTTTTCATTTCTTTTAAGTCTCAAGTCTGTTTCTTCTTCTATCTGTGTCATTTCCAGGTTTCTATCTTCGATGTCACTGATTCTTTCCTCCATCTGGTCAACTCTATTACCTAAGCTGGTTATTTCATTCTTAATTTCTTCTATTGAGTTCTTAATCTCCAGAAATTCTATTTGGTTCTTTTTTAAAATTTCAATCTCTTTCGTAAAATGCTCATACTGTTCTTTAATTGAGTTTCTGAGTTCATTTAACTGCCTATCTGTGTTTTCTTGTATCTCGTTGAGTTTTTTCAGAACTGCAGCCTTGAATTCTCTGTCATTTAAGTCACATATTTCTGTATCTTTAAGTGCCTTTTCTGGAGATTTTTCACTTTCTTTCTGAGCTATCTTGTTGCCTTGGTTACTCATGGCGATTACTGGTTTACTATTTCTCTTCCTAGACATCTACAGGAGTGACTTCTGCAACAAGTTGATAGGAAGAGGTCTTTCTTTTGTTCAGCAGTTCTGTTTACTCCTGCAGGGATCCTCCCAGATAGGTGGGGCCAGGGGCGGGGTGAGCTGTGAGAGGTGGCCCAGAGCAATGGCGGCGACCACCACCACAGCCGGTCCTGCTTCCACAGCTCTCTTCCCTTTGCCGGAATTAGTTGGGCTGTGGATTTGTGTTTGTGGGCCACAGTTCTCAAATATAGCAAATTTTCTGTTGTTTTGATCTGACACTGCTACTGTTTCGCTTCTAGCACCGGGCAGGTGGGGGCGGGGCGAGCTCTGGGAGGGGAGGGAGGGGGCGGCTAGTCTCAGTGCCTAAGGCTCCGTTCTCTGCTCGGCAGTGCGGGCTTAAACCACCGTTTTCAGCCTTTTTCCCTCAGTCTTTTCTCCGAGGTCTCTGCCGTGAGCGTTGGGTTCAGCTGTGTTATATGCTGTCCCCTCAGCCCTGTGGAGCCCTGGCGGAGCCCTAGCAGTCCGATCTCCCGCAGCTGCGGTAGTTCCGGGAAGCAGCGAGCTCGGCGCACTGAGCTAGGTCTGCGTCCTGGGCCCGCGCGGTTCCGTCTCCGCGCACTTCTCCCTTTCCTCCTCCCTCCACTCGCGTGAATCTCCCACCTGTAGGTGATTTCAGTCGGTAGTGGGCCTCTTTGTCTTGCCTGTCTGCTGTGCAGGGAGTCCTTTGTGGAGTTTTTGTTGTTTGATTCTTTGTAAATTCCAGGGGAGCTTTACAGAGGCTCACCTCACTCCGCCATTTTTCCGGAAGTCCAATTTAGTCTTTAGACACACAACTTAATCAAAAGAATTGGGATGAATGTGAACTGAGCTTGAGATAAATATTTTTCAAGAAGTGTTAGTAAAGAGAAAGAATAGAGTTAGTCAAGTTCTTTATGATTTTAGAGAAATTGTTCTGATTCCTCTCCAGAACATTATTATGACCCACATTTAATTAAAAGATAATCCTGTTTCAGTAGTAATATTGTTGTTCTATCTCTCAGCTAACTTTTTCACCTAACTAGAAATTTTATCAAAACCAAAACCCAATTAACCCAGCTAGATTCCTCTGACTATAACTAAAGAGCCTTTCTTTATATTCCACATTTAGGAAAATAAATATCAACAAAAGGAGCTGATGGGAAGGATTTATGTGGTGTGCAATAATTCCAGCAGCATGAATTTGATTTCCCAAGTGCTTCCACATTGAGTATCTAAATTGGTACAGACTGGGCAATTGTAATATCTTAGTTTCCAAACGAAGGAAGTTAAATGATTTGCCCAAGATCACACTGCTAGGTGAGTGTGAAATTTAACTGAACTTTAACTTCATTCATCTGACTCCAAATTCTATCTTCATTTCAATACATGTACAGCTTACTTTACTAGTCATTTGACTTCTACAAATGCACTCATATTTAAAAATCACAGAAAAATTATCATTTAACAGCTAACTGCTAATGATTTTTGAGAACTTATTATGTTGCAGGCCCTATTTTTAAATCTTTACATAAACTGTTTTATTTCATCATTACAATATTTCTATGGCAAAAACACTGTTGTTACCCTCATTTTGCTCATGAGGAACCAAAGTTTGGAGAAGTTGGTAAGTCTCAATTGAGACTCAGGTCTGTTTGTCACTGGAACCCATGCTCATGGCTGCAAAGTCATTTGTGTTAGTTTTCTACTGCTTCTATGACAAACTACTACAAACTTAGTGGCTTAAAAGAACACAAATTTTTATCTTCCTGTTTTAGAGGTCAGAAGTCCAACGTGAGTATCACTGGGCTAAAATTAAGGTGTCAGCAGTGTTGTGTTTCTCCTAGAGGTTCTAGGAGAGAACCCACTTCTTCCCTTTTCCAGCTCTGAGTCTGGCCACATTCCTTGGCTCCTGTCTCCATCCATCCTCTACACCGGCAACATTCATACCTATATTGCTCTCTCTGTTGGGTCTCTCCAACTGCCCCTATAAAAAATGCTAGTGATTACATTGAGCACACCTGCATAATCCAGAAGAGTCTCCTCAGTTTTAAAGGTCTGCTGGTTAACAATGTTAATCCCATATGCAACCTTAATTTTCCTTCTCTCTGTAATTTAACATATTCATAGGTTACAGGGATTCGAACTTGGATGGTTTTAGGGAAATTATTCTGCCTACTACATTGTTCTTTCTCTTTTCACAGAAAGGAAGATTAGGTAAGGTTTAGGATGCAGTACTACATTTACTTTAGGTAGAAAATGTTACCAAAATATCATAGAAAGAGTTCCAAAAATAAATAGGTAAACAAAAATAACTTGGTTAACAATGAAAAACCAAAAAATCTGATTTTAATAAAACAACTGGATTTGCATATTACTGTGTATTTCATGGTGTTTTAATATGTTTGATCCTCATAGATCACCTATGAGGTAAGTAGGTAATACTTGACAGCTAATTAACCCTCCTTCCACCCTACTTTTCTTGTTTTCTTTTTCTTTTTATCCTCCCTTGTTTCACAAATGTTTTTTCTAAAAGAAATTGAACTGTGTAGGTGCAGTAAAACTTATAATCTTAACCTAAAATAACTGCATTAACATTTCCCATAGTTTTCTGTTATCTTTTAGTTTAGTTTTCAAAGAACTCTTGACTGTGGGAAGATTCTGGGTACCATTTGCAAATGGCAGGTCCTTGAGTAGGGTTATCTCATCAATAAGAGGAAAATGAAAAGAAGGTGGATATTGTTAGAAGAGTGAAATTGGTAAAAAGTATTCTGTTTCTATGAGTTCAGCTTTTTTAAGCTTCGACATATAAGTGAGATCATAGATTATTTGTCTCTGTTTGACTCATTTCACTTAGAATACTGCCCTCAAGCTCCATTCATGTTGTTGCAAATGGCAGAATGTCCTTTTTTTCATCAAATGGCCGAATAATATTCGTGTGTGTGTGTGTGTGTGTGTGTGTGTTTGTGTGTATCACATCTTCTTTATCCATTCTTCCATTGATGGACACTTAGGTTGTTTCCATATCTTGGCTATTGTAAATAATACTGTAATGAACATGGGCAGGCAGATATATCTTCAATATCCTGTCTTCATTTCCTTTGGACACTGTCAGGCAGGGTGTCATGGGGGTCTCTGGTCCTGCTCCCCACATAAGAGTGCAGGACACGGTGAGACCAAAAAGGAACACCCACAGAGTCATAGATAGGGGAGTCATACCACTATTGTCTCACTGGTGGCTGGGTTGGAGACACAGGAAGCGGGAGCCACACGATCTGCAACCCTCCATCTGCTTCTCTGCCAACAAACTTCACTTGCTAACTGCAATCCGCTGTGCTAACTGCAATCCCCCTCTCTCTGCAATCCACAATCCGCTTCTCTGCCAACCAACCAACCCCACTTACTAGCTGCAATCCGCCCTGCTAACTGCAATCCGCCTTTGCCAGCCACCATTCGTTGCTAGCATAGCCACGACAGTTATACTAGTGGTCAATAGCTCACAGGTCACAGCTGACAGCCAACTAGCCACAGCTGACGGCCATCCGATCACAGTTGATGGCCCTTTACTACCCGAGACAGCACCTTTCCACGTGAGGCAGAGAGCCTGGAAACTGTACTCCTGGCTCTGTCCCCACAGATATATACCCAGACGTGGGATTGCTGAGAAGAAATTATTCTAAGTGGAGAAGACTGAAGGAAAATAGGAAATTAATTCAGAGAGGTGTTGGGGACCAGCCTATAGTCTAGTCTAATGTTTGAGGAATTTAGTTTTTATTCTGAGTGAGATGGGGATCCACTGAGTTTTTGAAACAGAGAAGTGAGATCTGACTTAAGTTTGAAAGGATCACTCTGGCTACTGTGGGTGGGAAAGAGAAAAGGGAGAGGAAAGAGAGACCAGTTAGGAGACTATAAAAATCATGAGAGTTGATGGTAGCAGCAGAGGTGGAAAAGAAGCAAAGTTGAAGGTAAATCTGTGAAGACAGCTAATAAAGGAGAAGTGTGATGTGAGGCAAAGTGAGGAGTTAAAGATACACCAATGATTTTAACCTGAACAACTGAAAGAATGAAGTTGATATTTACCTAGATGAATGAATCCAGGGGCAGAGGAGGTTTGGAGAAAGAAACAAGGAGTGTGGCTTTGGACATGTTAAGACTGAATTGTTTATTAGATACTCAAGTAGCAATGTCAGACAGGCAGTTGCATGTAAAAGTTTGGACTTCAAAGCTGGAAATATAAGTCAGGAGTCATCATCAATATGGATCCTTGTGTGCCTGGAATTTAAAAGTTGGAGAAAGGAGGGCAAATTAGTAAAAGAGATGCAGGAGGAGCCAGTTAGATAGGAAGATAATCAAAACAGAATAACAAATTGGGAGTCAAGTGAAGAACATTTTTCCTGAAGGAGAGAGTGAAAATGCAGCTAGTAGGGGGAAAATAGAGGGCTGACAATTGTTGGATTTCACAATATAGAGAGGTCTATGATGACAGTGACAAAAATTTTTACAGCAACAAAGTGAAGATGGGGGTTCACTTTTGATTGGAGGGGGTTCACTTTTGATTGGAGTGGGTTCAAGAGTGATGGGGCAAAGGAAGTAGAAACAGTAAGTATAGACACACTTTAAGAATGATATGTAGGTTTCAGTCAAGATGGCAGAGTAAGTAAAGGCTATGGTTGCCTCTTCTCATGATCACATCAAAATTACAACTAAACAGAACAACTATCAGTGAGAATCACCTGAAGTCTACTGAACAGAAGTCCTACCACTAAGGACATACAGAAGAAGCCACTTGAGATTGATAGAACGTGAGGAGACCCAGAATGAGCTGGTCCCAAACCGCAAGTGGAAGTTAAAAATCAGGAGCGATATCTTGGCTGCAGAGGTTCCCCTGAGGAGGGAGAGGTCCCAGCCCTACACCATGCTCCCCAGCCCAGGGTTCCAGTGCCAGGAAGAGCGGTCCCCACAACTTCTGACCCCGAACACCAGCAGATTGTGGTTGAGTGAGGCAGAAGCTGTCTGGAGTCGCAGTCATTCTTCTTAAAAGGACCACATACAGACTTACTCACTGATAGACTCAGTTCCTCTGAGCTCCAGTGCTGGGCAGCAGCTCAAAAGTCACCAGGGACATACAGGGAGAAACAAAATTGTCTAGCTGTAGGGTGAGGATTGTAGGGTCACCTTTCTTTCAAAGAAGTGCTGGCAGAAGACTTTATTTCTTTGTTGAGCCCTCTCCCCACCCACTGTGCAGACACAGGCAAAGGACACATCTGAGTCTCTGTCAACCTGGCTAACATTGTTAGCCCTACTATGGTGATTCCCTGAGACCCAGCTCCACCCAACTTGCTGGTCCACCCAAGCCACTTCCAGTGGCTTTTCCATATAAATGGCCTGTCTTGGCTAATGCTGTGACTTTCCTAAAATCTTTCTAAAGTCCACAAAACCCAAATGAGCAGCATCTGGCCTTTGTGGACCCTGTACCTCTTTCTGAGCAGACTCAAGCCCAGCACTAGTGTCACATGGGGTGACATGTGGGGTTTCTGGTCCCGCTCCCCACATAAGAATGCAGCATATGGTGAGGCCAAACAGGAACACCCATGGAGCCATGGATAGGGGAGTCATACAACTAGAGTCACATTGGTGGCTGGGTTGGAGACACAGGAAGCAGGAGCCACACTATCTGCAACCTGCCATCCACTTCTCTCTGCCAACCAACCTCACTTGCTAACTGCAATCCGTTCTTGCAGGCTCAGCCACCATCTTCTTGCTAGCTCCCATTTTTTGCTAGCACAGCCACAGCATTTATATTAGTGGCCAATGTCTCACTGGTTACAGCTGACGGCCAACTAGCCACAGCTGATGGCCATCCAATCACAGTTGATGGCCATTTACTACCTGAGCCAGCACCTGTCTATGTGAGGCTGAGAGCCTGGAAACTGCACTCCTGGCTCTGTCCCCACAATTAGCGACAGCCAGCCTTGGTTCCTGGCTTGACCTCTCAAGGCACCTCCAAGCCCAGCACAGGAGACTGCCATCTGCAGATTTCACTGTGGCTCATGACAGGTGGCCATAGATAGGGCACAGGCAGCGGCCCACCTTGGCTTGCGATAGGGCCCATTCAAAGAGGCCCCAGAGCCAGCACACCTGGTGGCCAACTTCAGACCACACCAGAGCACCACCCAACCATTTCCACACACCAAAAGGGCAGACTGAGCAGGCACCAGAGCCCCACTAAAGCAAAGGTCAGTTCTTGCACAACAGCTTCTCGACTGTAGTCATGGCCAGCCCTCACAACCAATTAGCCAAGGGTCAATCCCTTCCATTGCAGTGCAAGCAATTACCAAGGCTAAAACACAACAGAAGGGCACACAGCACAAACACAAGTGATATACCTGGAGCACCCGACCAGGGAGACTGCCTCACTGGACCCAACAGGACACCAACTAAATAAGGCTACCCTACTAAGACTGGGAGACATAGTACCTCTACCAAACACATAGAACCAAACACAAGAAGGCAGCCATAATGGGGAGACAAATAAACAAGTCCTAAGTGAAAGATCAGAACAAAGCTCCAGAAAAAGAACTAAACACAATAGAGACAAGCAACCTACCAGAGGCAGAGTTCAAAACACTGGTTATAAGCACATGCAATGATGTCAGTGAGAACTTCAACAAAGAGATAGGAAACACAAAAATGAAAATAGAAACCATAAAAAGAACCAATCATAAATAAAGAAAAGAATAATTGAAATGAAGAATACATCCGAGGGAATCAATAGTATATTAGAATAAGCAGAGGACTGAATCAGTGATTTGGAAGACAAGGTAGCAGAAAACTCCCAATTAGAACAGAAAACAAGAATTAAAAAATAAATGAAGATAGTTTAAGGGTTCCTCTGGGACAACATCAAGAGTACCAACATTAGCATCATAGGGGTACTAGAAGGAGAAGAGAGAAAGCAAGGAACTGAAAATCCATCTGAAGAAATTATGATGAAAAACTTTCTTAACCTGGTGAAGGGAATACATATACAAGCCCAGGAAGTGCAGAGAATCCCAAACAAGATGAACCCAAAGAGAACGACACCAAGACACATTATGATTAAAATGCTAAAGGTTAAAGACAAAGAGAGAATCTTAAAAGCAGCAAGAGAAAGGCACTTAGTTACCTACACAGGAGCTCCCATAAGACAGTGAACTGATTTCTCAGCAGAAATTTTGCCCATCAGAAGGGATTGGCACAAAATATTTAAAGTTATGAAAAACAAGGACCTAGAACCAAGATTATTCTACCCAGCAAAGCTATCACTTAGAATCAAAGGTTAGATAAAGAGCTTCCCAGACAAGAGAAAGCTAAAGGAGTTCATCACCACCAAGTATTACAAGAAATGTTAGAGGGACCTCTGGGAGAGGGAGAGGGAGAGGGAGAGGGAGAGGGAGAGGGAGAGGGAGAGGGAGAGGGAGAGGGAGAGGGAGAGGGAGAGGGAGAGGGAGAGGGAGAGGGAGAGGGAGAGGGAGAGGGAGAGGGAGAGGGAGAGGGAGAGGGAGAGGGAGAGGGAGAGGGAGAGGGAGAGGGAGAGGGAGAGGGAGAGGGAGAGGGAGAGGGAGAGGGAGAGGGAGAGGGAGAGGGAGAGGGAGAGGGAGAGGGAGAGGGAGAGGGAGAGGGAGAGGGAGAGGGAGAGGGAGAGGGAGAGGGAGAGGGAGAGGGAGAGGGAGAGGGAGAGGGAGAGGGAGAGGGAGAGGGAGAGGGAGAGGGAGAGGGAGAGGGAGAGGGAGAGGGAGAGGGAGAGGGAGAGGGAGAGGGAGAGGGAGAGGGAGAGGGAGAGGGAGAGGGAGAGGGAGAGGGAGGAGAAGAAGAAGAAGAAATAAATATGAATAATACAATTACAATAACTATATATCTATCAACAATTACTTTAAATGTAAATGGATTAAATGTTCTAATCAAAAATAGGGTGGCTGAATGGATAAGAAAACAAAACCCTTACATATGCTGCTTACAAGAGACACAGGTCGATTCAAAAGACACACACAGATTGAAAATAAAGGGATAGAAAAAGATATTTCATGAAAATGGAAACAAAGAAACAAACAAAAGCTGGGGTAACAGTATTATACCAGACAAAACAGACTTTAAAATAAAGGTTATAACAAGAGACAAAGAAGGACCCAGTAATCCCAATTCTGGGTATTTATCCAAAGAAACGCAAAGCACTACTTTGAAGGGACATGTGCATTTATGTGTTCATTGCAGCATTGTTTACAATAGCCAAGATATAGAGGCAGCCTGTGTGCTCATCGATTTATGAATGGATAAAGAAGTGGTACATATACACAATAGAACATAACTCAGCTGTGAAAAAGAATGAAATCTTTCCATTTGCAAGAACATGGGTGGACATACAGGGTATTATGCTGAGTTGAGTAAGTCAGACAGAGAAAGACAAATACCATGTGATTTCACTTATATGTGGAGTCTAAAGAACAAAATAAACAAACAAAACAGAAACAAACTCATAGATGCAGAGAACATTTTGATGGTTGCCAAATGGGAGTAGGCTTGCGGGGGGCGGTGAAAAGGGAAAATATTAAGAAGTACAAATTTGTTGTTATAAAGTAGTCATGGGGATGCAGGTTATAGTATAAGGAACACAGTCAATAATATTGTAATAACTGTGGATGGTGTCAGATGGGTGCTAGACTTATTGAGGGGATTGCTTCATAAGTTATATAAATGTCTAATCTCTATTTTGTGCACCTGAAACTAGTATAATATTGTATGTCAACTGTAATTGAAAAATAAAACTATAATTAAAGAAAAAGAATGGTATCTATAAACAGGGGCAGTAAATAGAACAGTAGTGGAGGGCATCATGTGTCAACAAAGGTTTTTGTTTGAAACGGAAGAAATTGCAATATCGTTTTAGGCTAATAGGAAAGAACTAATAGGAGAAATTGATGATCCAGGAGACAGGACCATTACTGGAGGAATATTCTTGAGTAGGGGGCGCAGCTCAGAGAAGCACTGGCCTTACATAGAACCATGGAAAGAGACAAGAAGGAAGTCAGAAGATGTGGCCCAGATACAGATAGATTGGTAATTGTGGTGGGAACATGTTCTCATTTCTTCTGAGAACTTCTAATGTCAGTGAAGTAAAATGCAAGGTCAGCAGGTGAGAGTGAAAAGAGAGGAAACGGGAAGACTTTTAGGAAAGAGGAGAAGGTACCATGTAGGAGAGTAAGTAAGTGAGTCTGCTAGGGAATGTGGTAGCATTGCTGGTTGCGAATTTCAAGCATGGTTCTGTGTTTTTCTCTAGCTCCCCAGGTAGAGGAGATTGAAAACCAATTATAATAATTAGAGCTGTAATATTTTAAAATTTGTAAAGATTATTGTCTCTTTCTGGATTATAATAGAGTTTTATCAGTGAAGCGTTTTATGTGGTACACACTAGGAGAAACTCTGACCCAAAACCTGGTGATTTAAAAGTGGAGTTTCAGACTTCCATAACAAGGTTGGTGAGGAAATGTTTTAGGAGAGTGGGTATGATTGTTGTTCCTCAAATAACAGCATATTGTTATCAACCGATGAATGAATTTTGACCTTAATAAAGAAGCAGTTGTAATTTCGGATATTTCTTTCTGACAGGCTATTCATTAATGTCAGGGTAAACATGCCACTTAACTGCTCTGGAACAAGAAAAAAAAATCGGAACAAAGAAAAGTTTAAGGGGGTAGAATGGTTGTAAATCCTCTTTGTTACTATTCTGTGGTTGTCATTTAAAGTTGTGATTCGTTTGCAGGGTTTTTCACCAGAGCAAATGATCAGCATCCCCAAGATTCCCAACAGTCCTTTGGCCCATCCTTAGGGTGCTCAACTTAAATGTCTTTGGAAAATGAGCGCATAGCAGTGTCCTCATAACACGAGATTCTAACTCCAGTCACCCCTTCCATTTAATAAAGACAAGGGAGATGTCTTTCTCTCTCTTAAGTGGCAGAGCTAACCTTATAATCTGTCATAGCTCTGCTAAAGCAAGAAAATTCTGATAAAAAGTCTTCTGATACATTTTTCTAAACTTCTGGAAAAACAGTATATAAAGAACCAAGAGCTCCTGATGTAAAATGAAGGCAGCTTACTGTTCTGTCTTTTTCCTTAATTGGAAATGCTGTTTTATATGAAGTTCTGTTTTATTTTCATGTACTTCAAAGAAGACCAGAATAGTTTCATCAAACTAGAAAATTCTTCATTGGTGTTTTAACATTGTTGTGTTATTTCAGAGCTCATGGTGTGGAAGTAGAGGCCCAAAGAGAGGTTTAGGGGATTGATAGTGCTTTTTGATCCAAATTAAAACGGGAACCTTGAATTCTAATTGGACTATTCCCAAACAGAAACACAAAGACAAACAGCAGAAAATACAATGCAATACAAAGGTAACATTTACTTCTATATTATATTTGCAATTTATTGGTTTCTCATCACTGAGTCATTTCCTAATTTGTTATTTATTCATCCATCTCCCTATTAAGCAAACATTTATTAAGCATCTATATAGCACGAAACTCCATGTTAGAGGCTGATGATACAGAGATTAGTCAATATGGTCCTTGACCTCATGTAGCACATAATCTAATCTTTCACCCACCCAAAAGTACTGGATTGAATTGTATTCCCCTAAAATTTGTGTTCACCTCAGAGTGTGGTTTACCAAACCTCAGAGTGTGAGCTTATTTGAAATCGGGTCTTTACAAATGTAATGGAGTCAAGATGAGGTCACAGTGCAGTAGGGTAGGCCCTAATCCAATGACTAGTGTTCTTATAAAAGGAGGGAAATTTGGACATAAACATGCGTAGAGTGAAGGCAGCCATGTGAAGACAGGCCTTAGATTGGGGTATGCTGCCACAAACCAAAGAATACCAAGGACTGCAGGCAACCATCAGAAGCTAGGAGGAAACAAGTCTCCTCTAGAGACTTCAGAGAGAGCACGGCAATGTCCGTACTCTGCTTTCAGACTGCAGCCTCCTGAACTGTTAGACATAAATGTCTGTTGTTTCAAGCTACCAAGTTTTAATAATTTGGTAATGTCAGTCCTTGCAAGCTAATACAGATATTTACTCTTTTTGATATATCTACACTCACCGCCAAATAATTATCTTCTTCTCTCACTTTTTCCTTTATGAAATCATTCCATTTAAATGGGAAAAAGTTTCAAACAAGTGATCTGTTGCCTGTTGATTTGAGATGCTCTATGTAGTAGATCCATTTTCTTTTCTTCACTCATCAAGTGATTTTGTCTTCATTCTGGGTCAATGTTTTCTTTATAAGGGACATCTATGAGACAGTTTGCTTGCATAGTGGAAGAATTTTGTAGGATAAATAAAGGCTAGTAATAGAGAACTTACTAGAAGCTGAAGGGTTTTTTTCCCCCACCAAACTGCAGGTGAATGGTTTATGCGTAATTCTTCCTTGAATTTCAAATACTTTTTGTGAGAAATAAAGATGGAAGGGAAATGATGTCAGGGCTTCTTAAAGTTAAATGAAATTTCTACTTGGCCACATCTTAATTCGCAGAAGCCAGCTAAGCCATATTTCTTTTATTTGCACTGAAATCATGGTGTTTCAATCAGTAGATCCAACGGCAAAGAGCAAGCCGTGACAGTGCAGCTGCCAATGTCAAGTGTAGTAAGTACTTGGAAATACATTGGCAGGGACAAGTTTTGTGCAAATGTTGTTTCATGAAAAGCAAATTCTCATGGTAATTTTTGGTGACCATGGAGATCATGTTCTAAATTAACATTGTACGGTTGTTGATTTGGAGGTAGGAAATGCATTTATTCTAAAATCTCATTACCTAGCAACCACTGAGGCAGAGATAGCTTCTCTCATGGAACTACAGAGGTCAAATTACATGCACTGTTTTGTGTAGTTTTTTTGTTGTATTCAAAAATAGGTCTGCATAGAATGGAATATTCATAGCCATTACTTTTCAAATCTGTTCAAACTAGACTCTTTCATAACGGATAGGATAGAACATAAAAGGACCTGTTAGGGTATTGGGCAATAGAAAAAATACAAATTACTCGCATAGGTTAGATAATTTTTATTTTTATTTCAGGGCAGAGCCCTCTTTCTTCCTTCTCTCCTTATGTTTTCCCTCATTCTCTCACTTGCTTTCTTTTCTCTTAGGAATAACCATGTATAAAATCTTAGAACACATATGTACAGAACTATCCAAACAATGCAACATATTCTCATGGGTATTTCTTTTAAAATATTTTTTTCTGAAGTATTTTCCTAAGATAATGATGCTCAAGATTAATCAGAAAAATCTCAAGTGCTCAATAGCCATGTGTTGCCAGTAGCTTTCATACTAAACTATGCAAATCTAGAGGATAAAAAAAAAAAAAGTATATACACAGCAACTTGTAGTTGAATAACTATATTTTTGTCCTACAAATGCATGGAAGCTAATAACCCTGAAAATTTACTTTTTACGGCACATATTACAATATGAACAATATGTAGCACACTTTGATTATAAGAAATATTTTAAGAAGGTGATGGCAATGGTTAGGAGCCCAAACTCTGAAGCCAGACTGCCTGTTTTCCTGCCCTGACTCTATCACTTACTGTGTCTTCATCTGCAAAATGAGGCCAATAATATTACCTATCACATAGGATTGCTGAGAGTTAGATAAGACAAAATTAGAGAGATAAGTTAAATGAAATCAGTGCCAGGAACATAGTAAGCACTCAAGGAATTTTTGCTATTAATATTTCAATCTCTCTCTCTCTCTCTCTCTCTCTCTCTGTGTGTGTGTGTGTGTGTGTGTGTGTGAGTGTGTGTGTTTGGAAGTACTTTATATGTGACCTGGATAAAATATTGATCCAGTGGAAAGTCATGTTCATTTATGTCCCTTTCGGTTGGTCTTAGGGTTAAACTGAGCGACATATATCAGGTTGATATATTAAAGTGGAATAATTCAGAAGCATGACACTTAATGAAGAAAAACTATCATGAAAGTGTCTGTGGAACTCACCAAAGAGACAGCTGGTCAGCCAAGAGAGGTTCAATCTGGAGATCTCAAAATCACTCTGTATTTGGAGCTGAATGGACTTTCAGACATTTTCTATAGATATATTTTCTCTAATTTCTATTTCTGGTCCCAAGCTGCCAGTAACCTCTGCTAGCTCTGTTGACATCTGGCGGCTCTCTGGCTGAGTAACTTAAGTCAAATTACTTTTTTCCTCTCTGTTTTAATAAATATTCTCTTCTATTCTTCTCTGTGGAAGCCAGAGAAAGAACGGAGAAGAAAAAAAAAAAAAAACCCTCCGAAGCAAAGTCTTAGATTTTTGAAAGAATCTATTTTGGACTCCCTTTAAAATCTCTGCATTTTGGTGAATATAATCTAGTGTGCATCTGGAGCCAGCCCAGTAAATTTGTGAAGATTCCCAACTTCATCTCAGGACTCTCAGACAGTAATTCTGCACTTTGGTGGTGCAATAATGTGATTTATTTGCACAACTTCCAGGAGTGTGTCTATAGAATGTGCTTGTGGGGGGCGGAGGGGAAGGGTTATTCAAGTGCTATCATCTGACTTTCTGCTTTCAGTAAATGTTAGCTGTTTGAGCTATTTTTCTATGTATGCATCTTATAGAGTTTCTTGGCTTTGTGATGTGTTCTCCTCTTGGGAGGCTGGCAGTGTAAGTGGTTGACAAAAACGCTAATAAATCTGAGGTTAATAGGGCTCTAGACAGCAAAGTACATAGAATAAGGAGTCTCACTAGCTGCACAGTATTGTTGAAGAAGGAACTGTCAACAGAAAGCCTGATTATTGCAAAGGGCAGGATGAAGCTCAGAAAAATTCCAGATTAGTTTTCAATTCACTTAAGCAATATCTCACATCAGCATATGCCTCTCTCCTGGGATTTGCAGTTGGAGACAATGGAGTCAAGGAAAGGTACGACTGTATGTGGGGTTTTAGCTTGGATTTGGAGGGAGTTCATGTAGAGTACCTTGATCGGCAAAACACACAGGCAGGGAGGGCATTCAGACTCCATACATAATGCAGCTTAAATGTTTGTGATAAAAATGAGATTGGTGGAATCTTGTGCTTTTTGTAATAATTTGCCATTCGTGTTGCTTTTGAAGCTCAATGGTACAGAATCACTCCCTACCTGCTGGGAAATCAAGTACATTTAAATATTAGCTGCTTGTGGTTGCACAGTGTAGATGAAGTGGGCCTGTGGGAAGGGATTCTGCTCCTGCAGATCCTCACGCAAGAGCATGACTGGGTGTGGGGAAGTGACTTATGATATGTGAGTGTCATGGCAGCCACCACTTTGTATTTCTTCAGTGAGTTCTTCAGGTGGGGTGGGGGAAATATGTGCTGTGGTTGTGGGGGTGACATGCTAGTGGGGAGAGGGCTGCTCTTCCCTGAGATCTGAACACAGAATCTGTGACGAGGTGGAGAAAGATTACTTGGTAGCAGCTACTATGTAAAAAGAGTAAAAGGCTGAAACATTATACATTTGAGGAACAGAATAGGAAATTGTAGCTTAAAATATACATCTGACATAGGGACACAATTATGAAAGAAACTAGGCTGTCTCTGATTTGTAATGTAGGCACTGTTTCCTCTCAAAATCAAGTAAAGTAACTCTTGAGACATATGAGGTTTGATTTTCAAAAAAACACAACAAACAAAAACAGCGAATGTTTAAATTAAAAAAAAATATTACAGTAAAAGACACGTTGCTATTAATCCCCTTCAAATACTCCCCTTTGTTTCAAACACACTTATCCCATCGTTCTTGCCACTTTCTGAAGCAGTTCTGGAAGTCCTCTTTCGTGAGTATCTTTAGTCATGCTGTCATGGCTGCCTCAATGTCTTGAATCGATTCAAAATGTTTACCTTTCATGGTCATTTTGATTTTGGGGAAGAGCCAGCAGCCACACGGTGCCAGATCCAGTGAATAAGGTTGATGAGGACACATCGTAATGTTTTTGACAGAAATTCCTGTACCAGAAGTGATGTGTGACATGGAGCCTTGTCATGATGGAGGATGAAGTAGACATGAAAGAGGACTTCCAGAGCTGTTTCAGAAAGTGGCAAGAACAGTGGGATAAGTATGTTTGAAGTGAGGGGGAGTATTTTGAGGGGGATTAATGGCAATGTGTCTTTTACTGTAATAATTTTTTTTTATTTAAACATTCACCATATTTTTTGGTCACACCTCATATATATTTCTCTCATTGAAGAAAGAAAAAGTGATCTCATTTAAAAATAATACGTCAGCAATTAGGATAAACGGAGGCCCCATATAAATTGTAAGTCTCTCAACATTTATTGAGTAGACAATTTGTGCCAAGTTCATTTCTAGGTAGAGAAGGGGTGGTCTAGACAAGTAGAGGTCAAATCTTGCAGCAACCCCACCCAGCAACAGCTCATGGGTTCCTACTGGATGTCCAGCTTTGTATGAGGTACTAGTCCATAGCGGTGGGGGAGAGCAGAGAGAAAGAGAGCAGAAGGAGAGAAGATAGAATCCTAGGGGGCATCTACCAAGCCCACATTCATCTTCTCTAGAGACTGACATGTAGCCTTGAGAAAGAGAGAGAGAAAGGGAGCAAATCACTGAGCGAGTAAGCACCTTAGCACCTGATAGCTCTCTATTTCCTCAGGTATCCTGTTAGGACTTCTTGCCTCTGAATTCATTGGAATATAACTGTTTTCTTAGAATCAGTTCTCTAGTCTGGCTTATTCTAGTTTGAATGGATATCTGTCACTTTTTGAGGGAGGCCAGACATATTTATAATTAAAGGGAAATGAATAAGTATGAAATTTAAGTAGAAAGAACCCTTCCTGTTCTAATTTCTATCTTCCTGCCTTGTATGTCTGTGTTTTTCTTGATATTCATTTTTTTTTAGTTGCTCAGTGTACCCCTTCTCTTTTTTTCCACTGTCTTTCTTTTTATAATTTTATCTGATTTCCTGGCACTAATAATGATGTCAGTGTAAATGAGTCCCAATCTTTTCTCTGATTGCTGCCTTTTATGCACACTCCACTATGATAAACTTGTTCTTTCCACTATTCCCCACATGGTTAGGATATTAGTTATTACTGAACTATATAATGTTTCCCATATAAACCATAGCCTACTCTATCTATTTCAATCTCTATATGGTCCAGTCCTACCTATTTGAGTTTGTTTAAATGCTATATCTTTCTGATTTCCTTTGCTCATGTCATCACTCTTGTCCTCCTTTTCAAACCTACCCACCATGGGAAGCAATGTCTCTTTTCCTTGAAGTTCTCACACTATTCTAGGTGCTTTACATGTGCTAACTCATTCAGTACTAACCATAACCCTATGAGGTATAGAGCCCTGAAAGCACCACTATTTTACAGGTGACACAATGAAGGCATAAGAATCACATGACTCTCTCAAGTTCACGCTTTTAGTAAATAATAGATCCAGAATTCCAACCTTGACAGTCTGGTTCTAGGGTCCATGTTGTAACTTACTCTGTGGTACCCAAATATCACCAGTGCTTTATATCTAGTGTTAAAGATGGTGATGGTGATTTCCTTTCCTACTCTATGCTAATCTTGAGTTTAGAGCAGCTGTTTGATTTTCTTCAGCTCTCCCCTCCCCCATTGCCTAGCAGGGTGCCTTATACATTCCAGAAACTCAATAAATATTGGGTGAAGAATTGATTCTCTTATTTTGCTACTGCATCACTCTCTGCAGTTTGGGTGTCCCTAAATTTAAGTGAACAATGTATTAGTTGATGGTCAATATGTTGATTTATCAAAAGCCTTCTTAAGAATAGAGTAAATCATCCCCTTCACATCTTTCATGCCACCTCTCACCTCCTCCTGGCTGAAAAAGATAGTGGAATTGGTTCGACATGACAAATTTTGTGGGCTGCTTTTAAACAACTTAATAACCTCCAGGATTCTACAAATTGATCTTTTTCTTAATGAATTGCCCCAGAAACTTTCGGGTTTGAGAGTCAGACCAACTGCTCCATAATTCATGAGTTAGTCCTTGTGTTCTTATAGTGCAGGATAAACTGATTAATTTTTTGGACATTTTGGCAAATCTGATCTGAATGACTAAGTCCCTGGCCTGTTTTAAATCCGATTTCTCAAGTCCTCCAATAGAAATTATTATATATTATATCTCAGACAATAGTAGCCTTTGTAATGAGAACTGAAACAAAAAAGGAATTAAACATGCTCAGGTTAACCAACCATTATTCATTTCTCTTCTTGCTAGTGTCTACCCTTTGTTTTGACTGTACTTGAAACACGTTTTTCTAGTTGCTAAATGATACATCCCTCCTGCTAAGTTGATCTTGTGTATCGAAGTGTGTGCATTGTTTGAGAATTTGGGTGATAGATTTTGGATTCATTTCTTTTTGAAGGTTAAAATTTGGGGATTATTTATCACAGCAACACACTCATGTAAGCATGACCTTTACCTTGCTCATGAAGAAGGGCTAGTCACATAGATGATAATCTACTTAATCTTGCTTATTATACCATGCAAGTGCCTGTAAAAAATTCTGAAGCTCATGATGTAGTCAAAGGAAAATAATGGGTAATAGTTGAAGATGTTTCCCTCTGACCTGAAGACCGCAGTTCCAATAACTTTAAAGGGAGGCATTTATTTCTTCATTCATCTCTTTTTAAAATAATATTTGTATTTTTGTAGGAAGATGAAGATCACAGGTGTTAGGTGGGAGACAATTTGGAGGGAGGATAATTGGAAGTTACCTATAAATATTGAATACTATTACTCAGAATTTGATTTTCTGAAGATGTTTAAGTATAATACTCGACCCTAGTGAAGAGAAGTTTTTTGTTAATAATGATCATAAACTGATCATTGTTAATGATTTATTTGCCCTATAGCAAATAATTAGCCATAGCATGGTATTAATGCTCTCTGAGTACAGATCACTGTTATTTTCCCACCTATTTTTCCATATCTGAAATTCAACCAAACCCTTGACATATAAGCAAGTTCCTGTTCATTTGTGAGCTGTTTGAACAACAGGATTCAGACAAACATGTAATGCACATTTGGCAGGAAAATAGCTTTAAAAATTATTATGGAGTCCAAACTTTCTCTGCTAATTAAAGCAGAATAAAATTTTATTTAAGAGGTTATGAGACTGGCTATGGGGCTTGGGAAACTAGAGCTGTTGGCCGTGATGTCTGCAGGCCTAACACAGAACCTCATATTCAGTGAATGGCCCAAATATTAATTAAGTGTGATGATGATGACACAGTGATGCAGTAATGCAAACAACCCCTGGAACAATGAGCTGTTTTGAACATGTCCAAAGAGACAAATGCTTTCTCTAAGCATGAAGAATTGTGCTATTTTACACAAGAAATCTCATAACCTATGTTCATTAAAAAAGTGAATCTTGCCATTCAGGGTATATTTGAATAGTTGGCTGGGTTCATGTGAGAACTGGGGTATATTGTGGGGTGAGAAAATACAATAAAATACTGAAAAGAAAATGTAGACACAGAGTTGTCTTTAAGTTTTTACATACTAATACATCTTTTAAAATGTTAAAAAAAAAATGACTATATGCATTAGAAGCACAAGTGTGTCCACAATAAATTAAAGATTTAGGAAAGTATTATGATGTCATAATACTTCTTTTTAAATTTATTTTTTAAATTTATTGGGGTGACAATTGTTAGTAAAATTACATAGATTTCAGGTGTACAATTCTGTATTACATCATCTATAAATCCCATTGTGTGTTCACTACTCAGAGTCAGTTCTCCTTCCATCACCATATATTTGACCCCCTTTACCCTCATCTACCACCCCCAAGCCCCCCTTACCCTCTGGTAATCACTAAACTATTGTCTGTGTCTATGAGTTTTTGTTTCTCATTTGTTTGTCTTGTTCTTTTGTTGTTTTTGGTTTATATACCACATATCAGTGAAATCACATGGTTCTCTGCTTTTTCTGTTTGACTTATTTCGCTCAGCATTACACTCTCAAGATCCATCCATGTTGTCACAAATGGTCCTATATCATCTTTTCTTACCGCCAAATAGTATTCCATTATGTATATATACCACAACTTCTTTATCCATTCATCTATCGAAGGACATTTTGGTTGTTTCCATGTCTTGGCCACCGTAAACAAAGCTGCAATGAACATTGGAGCACACGTGTCTTTATGGATAAATGTTTTCAGATTTTTTGGGTAGATACCCAGGAGAGGGATTGCTGGGTCATATGGTAACTCTATTCGTAATTTTTTGAGGAACCTCCACACTGCCTTCCATAGCGGCTGCACCAGTCTGCATTCCCACCAACAGTATATGAGGGTTACTTTTTCTCCACAGCCTCTTCAACACTTGTTACTATTTGTCTTGTTGATGATAGCCATTCTGACTGGGGTGAGGTGATATCTCATTGTAGCTTTTATTTGCATTTCTCTGATGATTAGTGATGTTGAGCATTTTTTCATATGTCTATTTGCCATTTGTATATCTTCTTTGGAGAAATGTCTCTTCAGGTCCTCTGCCCATTTTTCAATTGGGTTGATTGTTTTTTTCGTTGTTAAGTTGCATGAGTTCCTCGATTATTTTGGATATTAGTCCCTTATCGGAGGCAATGTTTGCAAAAATCTTCTCCCATTCAGTTGGTTGCCTCCTTACTTTGTCGATGGTTTCTTTTGCTGTGCAGAAGCTTTTAAGTTTCATATAGTCCCATTCGTTTATTTTAGCTTTTGCTTCCATTGCCTTTGGACTCTAATTCATAAAATGCTCTTTGAACCCAAGGTCCATAAGTTTAGTACCTATGTTTTCTTCTATGCAGTTTATTGTGTCAGGTCTTATGCTTAAGTCTTTGATCCATTTTGAATTAATTTTGGTACATGGTGACAAATAGCAGTCCAGTTTCATTCTTTTGCATGTGGTTATCCAATTCTCCCAGCACCATTTATTGAAGAGGCTGTCTTTCCTCCATTGTATGTTTTTAACTTCTTTGTCAAAAATTATCTGTCCATATTTATGTGGTTTTATTTCTGGGTTCTCAATTTTATTCCATTGGTCTATGTGTCTGATTTTCTGCCAATACCATGCTATTTTGATTATTGTAGCCCTGTAGTACAAACCAAAGTCAGGAAGTGTGATACCTCCATTATTGTTCTTTTTTCTTAAGATTGCTTTGGTTATTTGGGGTCTTTTGTGGTTCCAAACAAATCTGATGATTTTTTGTTCTATTTCTTTAAAAAATGGCATTGGGATTTTGATGGGGATTGCATTAAATCTGTATATTGCTTTGGGTAATATGGCCATTTTAACTATGTTGATTCTTCCAATCCATGAGCACGGAATGTCTTCCCATTTCTTTGTGTCTTCTTCAATCTTTCAAAAATGTCTTATAGTTTTCAGCATATAGGTCTTTCACATCCTTGGTTAAGTTTATTCCTAGGTATTTCATTCTTTTTGCTGCAATTGCAAAAGGAATTGTTTTTTGTATTTCTTTTTCTGAGATTTCGTTGTTAGTATACAGGAGAGCAATGGACTTTTGTACGTTGATTTTGTAGCCAGCATCTTTACTGTTTTCTTTGATTGTTTCTAATAGCTTTTTGGTGGAGTCTTTAGGGTTTTCTATATATAGCATCATGTCATCTGCAAAGAGTGATAATTTAACTTCTTCATTCCCAATTTGGATGCCTTTTATTTCTTTCTCTTGCCTGATTGCTCTGGAAAGGACTTCCAACACTATGTTGAAAAGCAGAGGTGATAGGGGACATCACAGTTGTGTTCCTGAACGTAGAGCAAAGGGCTTCAGTTTTTCACCATTAATTATGAGATAAGCAGAGGGTTTGTCATATATGGCCTTTATTATGTTAAGGTATTTTCCTTCTATATCTATTTTATTAAGTGTTTTAATCATAAATGAATGTTGTATCTTGTCAAATGCTTTTTCTGCATCAATTGATATAATCATATGATTTTTGTCCTTTATTTTGTTTATGTGATGCATCAGATTGATGTATTTGCGTATGTTGAACCATCCTTGTGCCCTGGTCATGAACCCTCTTGGTCATGATGAATAATCTTTTTAATGCATTGTTGTATTCGATTTGCTAGAATTTGATTTAGGATTTTTGCATCTGTATTCATCAGAGATATTGGTCTGTAGTTTTCTTTTTTTGTGCTGTCCTTACCAGGTTTTGGTATCAGGGTAATGTTGGCCTCATAAAATGAGTTAGGGAGTACTGTCTCTTCTTCAAGTTTTTGGAAGAGTTTGAGCAGGATTGGTATTAGATCCTCTTTGAAGGTTTAGTAGAATTCACTAGTGAAGCCATCTGGTCCCGGACTTTTGCTTTTGGGAAGGTTTTGGACGACTGATTCAATTTCGTTACTGGTATTGGTCTGTTTAGATTTTCCAGTTCTTTATGGTTGAGCCTTGGAAGGCTATATGTTTCTAAGAACTTGTCCATTTCTTCTAGGTTATTGAATTTCGTGGCATATAGTCTTTCATAGTATTCTTGGATGATCTTTTGTATTTCTGTGGTGTCTGTGATAACTTCCCCTTTTTCGTTTCTGATTTTGTTAATTAGTGTCTTCTCTCTTTTTATCTTAGTGACTCGAGCCAAGGATTTGTCAATTTTGTTAATTTTTTCAAAGAACCAGCTCTTTGTCACATTAATTTTTTCTATTATCTTTTTGTTCTCTATTTCATTTAGTTATACTCTGATTTTTGTTATTTCCTTTCTTCTGCTGACCTTGGGTTTCACTTGTTCTTCTTTTTCTAGTTCTTTAAGGTGTAACATGAAGTTATTTATTTGGGATTTTTCTTGTTTCTTGAGATAGGCCTGTAATGATATAAATTTCCCTCTTAAAACTGCTTTCGCTGCATCCCAAAAATTTTGGTAAGATGTATTTTCATTGTAATTTGTTTCTATGTATTTTTTATCTCTCCTCTAATTTCTTCTTTGACCCAGTCATTCTTTAAAAGTATGTTGTTTAATCTCCATGTATTTGTGTTTTTTCCTGCTTTCTTTTTGCAGTTGATATCCAATTTCAAAGCCTTGTGATCAGAGAATATGCATGGTATGATTTCAATCATTTTAAATTTGTTGAGACTGATTTTATGTCCCAATATATGGTCTCTCCTTGAGAATGTTCCATGTACACTAGGAAAGAATGTATAGTCTGATGTTTTAGGATGAAGTGCTCTGTAAATGTCAATTATATCCCTTTCATCTAATGTGTCATTTAGTGCTGCTATTTTGTTATTTATTTTCTGTTTGGATGATCTATCCATAGCTGTCAATGATGTATTTAAGTGCCCTAGTATAATTATGTTTTGGTCAATTTCTCCTTTTAGTTCTGTTAGTAGTGCTTGGTATATTTCGGTGTTCCCTGATTGGGGGCATAAATATTGATGACTGTTATGTCTTCTTGTTGTATAGTCCTCTTCACCATTATGAAATGTCCATCTTTGTCTCTTGTTATCTTTTTCACCTTGAAGTCTGTTTCATGTGATATCATTATGGCTACACCTGATTTTCTCTGGGTACCATTTGCTTGGAATGTCAATTTGCACCCTTTCACTTTGAGTCTATGCTTTTCCTTGTAGCTGAGATGTGTCTCTTGGAGACAGCATATGGTTGGGTTTAGTTTTTTGATCCAATCTGCTACTCTGTGACTTTTTATTGGTGAGTTCAGTCCATTTACATTTAGGGTGATTATTGATATGTGAGGATTTCCTGTCATTCTATCTTTAGTTTTCTGGTAAGG
This sequence comes from Rhinolophus sinicus, assembly GCF_057876585.1. Lineage (NCBI taxonomy): Eukaryota > Metazoa > Chordata > Mammalia > Chiroptera > Rhinolophidae > Rhinolophus > Rhinolophus sinicus. Next base: position 34,371,852 of record NC_142507.1, read on the forward strand.
CTGTGTCTTCATTGTTTCTTTGCCTTTTTGTTGTTGTCTATTATTTCTGTGTGGTGGTATTCTATGATGTTTCCCTCTGTTTCTTCTTTTATTACAGTATATATTTCAGTTCTGGATTTTTTTTGAGTGGTTACCCTTAAGTTTATGTAAAAGAAAGTTTGATACTTAGAGTATTCCATTTTCTTCAGCACACTTACTTTCTCCATTCCCATATTCCGGTTCAGGCCTTTACTCTCCCACTTTTTATGTTTTGGTTGCCACAATAGTCCCTGTTGATGGTGGTCGAATAGCCTCCTTAAGTATTTCTTGTAGTGCAGGTCATGTATTGGAGAATTTCCTCAGCTTCTGTATGTCTGGATAGGTCTTTATTCCTCCTTCATATCTAAAGGATATGTTTGCTGGATATATTATTCTTGGCTCATAATTTCTCTCTTTCAATAGTTTGAATATTTGGTTCCACTCTCTCCTGGCTTGTAGAGTTTCTGCTGAAAAATCTGATGATAATCTAATGGGCTTTCCTTTGTAGGTTTGTAGGTTACATCTTCTTTTCCCTGACTGCCTTGAGGATTCTTTCTTTGTCGTTGATTTTAGACAGCTTCAATACAATGTGCCTTGTAGAAGGCCTGTTGGGATTGAGGTAATTAGGTGTTCTATTTGCTTCTTGGATTCAAGGGTTCAGTTCTGTCCACAAGTCTGGGAAGTTCTCATTGACAATTTGTTTGAATATACTCTCTGTTCTCTTCTCCCTTTCTTACCCTTCTGGTATGCCCATTATTCTTATATTGCTCTTTCTGATTGAGTCAGAAAGTTCTTGTAGAGTTCTTTCATTTCTTTTAAGTCTCAAGTCTCTTTCTTCTTCCATCTGTGTCATTTCCAGGTTTCTATCTTCGATGTCACTGATTCTTCCTCCATCTGGTCAACTCTACTACCTAAGCTGGTTATTTCACTCTTAATTTCTTCCACTGAGTTCTTAATCTCCAGAAATTCTATTTGGTTCTTTTTTAAAATTTCAATCTCTTTCGTAAAATGCTCATTCCGTTCTTTGTTTGTGTTTCTGAGTTCATTTAACTGCCTATCTGTGTTTTCTTGCATCTCGTTGAGTTTTTTCAGCACTGCTATCTTGAATTCTGTGTCATTTAAGTCACATATTTCTGTGTCTTTAATTGTCTTTTCTGGAGGTTTTTCACTTTCTTTCTTAGCTATCTTGTTGCCTTGGTTATTCATGGCAATTACTGATTTACTATTTGTCTTCCTAGACATCTACAGGAGTGGCTTCTGCAATAGGTTGATAGGAAGAGGTCTTTCTTTTGTTTACCAGTACTTGTTGGTAGAATGTTTTATTTTTTCTCTGACTGCAGCCTATTTTTCCTCTCCCACATGGTAGTGCTATGTTTTCTCTGCACTATTCCAGCTTCTCACACAATGGGGGGATTCCCTGGGAGACAGGCTTCTCCTCTGTTAATAGTTTGTCTATATCACAGGGTGCAATGTCCTGGTAGGTATGCAGAGAGCTTTTGATGTTCCAAAGCTCTTCCAGCTCCTGATTCAGAGCCCGTATATTTCAGCAGTTCTGTTTACTCCTGCAGGGATCCGCCCAGATAGGTGGGTTCAGGGGCGGGGCGAGTTGTGAGAGGTGGCCCAGAGCAATGGTAGCGCCCACCACCACAACCAGTCCTGTTTCCACAGCTCCCTCCCCTTTGCTGGAACTAGTTGGGCTGCAAATTTGTGTCTGCGTCCACAGTTCTCAGAACAGCAAATATTCTGTTCTTTTGATCTGACACTGTTACTGTTCCACTTCTAGCACCGGGCAGGTGGGGGCGGGGTGAGCTCTGGGAGGGTAGAGAGGGGGCACCTAGCCTCAGTGCCTCAGGCTTCTGTTCTCTGCTCGGCAGTGAGGGCTTAAACCACCATTTTCAGCCTTCTTCCCTCAGTCTTTTCTCTGAGGTCTCTGCCATGAGCATTGGGTTCAGCCGTGTTATATGCTGCCCCCTCAGCCCTGTGGGCCATAAGCGGAGCCCTAGCAGTCCGAGTTCTTCCCTCTCCCGCAGCTGCGGTAGTTCCGGGAAGCAGCGAGCTCGGAGCACTGAGCTTGGTCTGTGTCCTGCGCCCTTGCGGCTCCGTCTCTGCACTTCTCCCTTCCCTCCTCACCCGCTCGCACGATTCGCCCACCTCTAAGTGAATTCAGTAGTGGGCCTCTTTGTCTTGCCTGTCTGCTGTGCAGGGAGTCCTTTTTGGAGTTATTATTGTTCGATTCGTTGTAAATTCCAGGGGAGCTTTACAGAGGCTCACCTCACACTGCCATTTTTCCCCGTCTCTCCATGTCATAATACTTTTGATCAGACTTAGACAAGGAGGAAATTTTGCAGGTAGAAGCTATGATCACTTTGATGTCTAGGGGTGGTAGTGGGAAGTAAGAGCTACTACCAATGTGATAAAGTAGGAGTCCACCTGTAATTCAATGAATGATGTGACTGAAGACATACAATTTCAGGGGTTTAGTGAATCTGACCAAGTGATTGGTTTGCCGGACTCTGTTGGTGGGCTTTTGGGGCCATGGTGCTAGCAGTAATGTGGGTGAGATAATGAAGGGAAGGATTTTCTCCATATTCCTTTCTGGTTAGAGCTGACTCCATCTTTACCTCAGTTTTCACAAAGTAGTTATGAATATGGAGTTTCTGAAGCAAGTCTATAGCTACTCATAGGACTGGATCTACCAAAGGTTAAGGAACAAGAAACAAATCTAGGATATTCTGGCTCCTCTTTGCCATAGTATAGTGTCAATGTAGTGTGCTGGTTAAAGCATTGGATTACCTTGCTGATTTAGGCAAATTATTTAACCTCTTTGAACCACATTTTCCTCACTAGTAAAACTGGGCTAATGATAGCATCTATCTCATAGAGTAGTCTTGATTATCTTGGATTCAGAGAAATAATTTGAAAAATAGTATTTATTCCATGGTGCGAAAGCCAGGCACTTTGTATGAGCTTTAAGCTTTTAACCTCACTTATTTCTCAAAAGGAGTAGAGGGGATATTGAGTTGAAAGACTGAAGTTCTAGAAAGGGAGAAAAGAGGGACACCATAAACAACATTTTTATAGATTTATAGCTTTGCCTAGGGCTGGCCTCTGTCCCACCTACTGGCCTCGGTTTTCTAATAATTCATAGACATATTGCTGTTGTAAGTGTGGACGGAAAAGGTGCCACATGTAAAACCTGACAAGCTCAAGAGACTGAAAATAACCACATAGGATGGCGTGAACATAAAAATTCCTAACTAAGGTGGGCCATGGAGGGAAGTCACATCCTTGGCCTGTAGCTTCCTTGATAAAGGTCAATCTTTACCTTAAGTGAGTCTGTCTGTTGTCTTTTTACATCTAAGATAACATACCCTTTGGAATGTCAGAGTAATCCCTTTTTCCAAACCCCCCCCCCAAGGGGCACAACCCACCACACCAGAGTAGGAAACTATAAAATCCCTCATTGCTCCCCAAATACCATCTCTATGTGTTGTAAAATGCTATTAACTATCCTGTACCCACCAATGAAAAGACGTGTGTGTCTCTCCATTTTGCTTTTTATACAGTCCCAGAGATATCCTCGTTTTGCTTTCTCCCACCCCCTTAATTTACAACCAATGGATTTCATGTAACCTTCCTCCTTTGATTCTAATGTATAAAATAAGTTGCAAAATGGTCATTTTCCAGAGCATTTTCTCAATCCGTTGAGACTTTGCTTCCCGACAATTGTCGTCAGTTTGGCTCAAATAAACTCTTGTAAGCTTTCTCTTAGGCTGGGTGTTTTTTCATTGACATAGGTATGACCTTTGAATTTCCAAAGGAAAATAATAAAGAGAAAGTTAGTGGAAGTGGATTAGTGGCTAAACACAAATGTGGTTTTTGCATTTTATGTTCACAGCAGTGTATTCTACTATAAATTTCTCTAACATTTTCCCCCACATTTCAACTTGGTGGAAATCCTTATGTTCAGTTAGTGGATTTCTTCTGTGGGGAAAAAGAGCTTTAAAAAAAAATCTACTGTAATGACCACAGCACACGTGAATCCTTTCTATAAATTCACTTGGATATTTCCCTTGAATATTGTAAATGAAATGTTAAGAACAATTTAACATCCCCGAGAGAAGCAATGGGCTTCTCTTCTATTACTTTTAGGCCCACACCTAAAATTAATTTGTTTTTGGTCTCCATAGAGGGCTGTCCAAGATAAATTGCATTTAAAGTAAAAAAGGAGTGATTTGGGAAAAGTAGGATAGGACTGGCTCAGATGAAGATTTTTGAAACACTGTGGTGTATCATCTAGAATGACTGTGAAAACGCCTTGCTTTGAGAAGTCTGCTTCTAAGTAGACTGTCTTCCTCCCTGTTTATTTGTTTGCACTGCAATGGTAGCTGATAGTGTGGGGGGGTGGGGAGGTGTGTATTCAACGGCCCTTCCAGTGCAATCCTTCAGAGTCTAATTCCAAAGGGGCAGGAACCTTCACAAAGAGCTTTTATCATTAGAGCCAACTTAATGACAAAGAGCAATTAAGCATTTCAATGGTGGGTAGTATTCTGTGTCTGTTAGCTATTATTAAACTTATTGAGTTTTTGAAGGAATTTATCTCTTGTTGCCTCACTTTGCCTTTGGCTCAATAAGGCAGTGAAATCAGAATTGCCTGCCTGTGACAACATGGGGCGTTGCCACAGGATGAAAGATGTTACCAATTTAGCCTGCCCACCACTTCAAAATCAGGAGGAGGAGCAGATGAGCTGGTGCTGGAAAATTCTACTACTTGCTGAATGAAAATAACATAAAATACTAAATATGGAAAAGTGAATCAAAAAATTAAGCAAATACAATTCAGTTTTTTGTTACTGTGTTTACCAAGTCATGTCTCATCTAGAATCAATCAAAAATCATTTGTAATATCTGTTGTAAAGTATGGAGTATGAAATTAATGAATTTTAAAGATGTTGTCTCCTTCTAAGGAGAGTACATATGATTAGCAGGACAAGATGCACATACACGTGTGTGTGTATATATGTGTGTATATCTATCTGTTAAGTTAGTACACAAGTAATTGTTGTTTAAAAGGTCAAAAAAATTGCAAAAACCACAATTACTGTGCATCATCTTAATACCTATCTATCTATATAATTATACTAGTAGGAGGTCTTGAATTAGTATTATATGTATATCACATATAGATAAGACTAAATGTTAAATTATGAGGTACTGGAATGTAAAGAACTGCAAATCATGCAATACGTAATACAGATATTATAAAGGAGAATTTTTAAAGGAGAATAAAATGAGTAGAGGCATCAGGGATGACTTGACCTGGACGTGCAGGTACATAGACAGGAGGAGCCAGACAATCGGATGTGACAAACAGCTTGAGCCAAGGCAGAAGCTAGATCGAGGGAGGCAGTAAGGGACCTGCTTAATGGAGGCTAACATATCTTAATTTGGAATTATAGGAGAGAGAACAACGTAGGTGACTATGCCAAGAGAGATAGAGGTAGAATTAATGTGTTACCCATTATAGGGTCCTGAATTGGGGATGGCATCAGATTTAGTGGTTGGATAAACTTGGATTTGGAGCTGAGACCACCTTCACCACTATTTTGAAAGGTTGGAGACTTGCTTAATGGAATTATTTGGAATAATGGAAGGTGGACAATTGTACAAAATGCCATTAATGGAGGCAAGTTTTAAAGATAGGGAGTGACGTAATATAGCATAGAAGTTGCTGCAAGTTTGGTAACATCGTTAATTTAAAAAACTCTTGTTAGCAACAACTTTGTGCTAGATTCACCTATTAGACACGGTCCCTGTCCTCCTGGAGTTTATAGTGGCAACAGTGTCCATATTTAATACATACTGCTAATCTGGTGTATAGAAAAAGTAGTTCTATTCCCCCTATAACTTGTATAATCTTTCACATTATTCTCATCCTACTGGGTAACAGGAAAATGTAAAATGGCCAATGAATAACATCCCATCTCATCTTTCTCAATCTCAATCATTTAATAGTTTCTGTGGGTTAAATCTTCAATAAATTCAGAAGTTTCAATTCAATTCTTCTCTAGGGCTAGTTTAGATTGTCTCTTTCACCTGACTCAATCCTTTAGTCAAATATTTAGTCTTTCAGATTTTGTCCTTTTTCCTGCTCTTATCCACAGTGGCATCTGGCTGTGGAGGGCTTGGTTAGGCGGCCTTGAGATCATGGCGCAAAAGGAGGGGGAAATTCACACGATGTATTTTAGATACTGGTGATCTTGGCTGATGAAGCACAACCAGTGCTGTTTGAATTTTTGGAATTATAGGTGACCTGTCCCTGGAGTTTATGATCAAACCATGTGTCTCAGATTTATAGTCCTTCTTGCCCCAATGCAGGTCCCTAATGGTCCACTGCCCCTAGCAACAGATTCATGCATTCTCACTGGGGCACACTTAACACCTACATGTCCCACATGGGCTCTGTGGAGCCAGAACGGTCTCCATCTCTCCAGCTGCCTTCTCAGACCAGTGTTACACTCTTATTCCCAGGCTTCCTAAGAGATGCCTGAGAAAACATGCCACCAGGCCTCTCCTTTTCCACTTGGCACGATGGGCTTTCTCAGACTTACCTACCTATTTCTACCACTCCCCACGTCCTGAAGATTCTATCCCTGTTTTAGGCTAAATTGTCTCCCTTCACAAATATATACACATATGTTGAAGCTCCTACTCCAATTTGACTGGTATCCTCATAAGACAAGGAAATTTGGACACATAGAGAAATGCCAGGGGTACGCACATAAAGGGAAGACCACGTAAAGACACAGTAAGAAGGTGGCCATGTGCAAGCCAAAGAGAGAGGCCTCAGAGGAAACTAAAGCTGCTACCACCTTGGTCTTGGACTTTCAGCCTTCAGAATGGTGAGAAAATAAATTTATGTTGTTAAGCCACCCAGACCGTGGTATTTTGTTATGGCAGCCCTGGCCAACTAACACAACCCCTGAAGGAGAAAGGTGTACACTTATCCATATGACTTATTGGTTCTTTCCTCTTTCCACAATGTATTGGGCTAAGAAAGTTGGACTTCCCGTTTTCTCTGCAGGAACTTCCCTGTTTTACTCCTCCTTTCCCCTCTGTGTACCGAGCCTCATAATTTACCCATGGTGAAAGAAAGGCTACCTCTCCCTACACTAATACAAAAAAAAAGAGAGAGACAAAATCCATGATTTGAGTCTACCAGGCTGGACAGTTCTTATCGTAGCCATGGGATAATTTGTAACTAGCAATGAAACTAGCATAAAAATGTATTATTGTAATATCCTAAATGTATTACCCATGCCTAGTGGAAGAGACAAACTAACACATAATCACACAAGTAAAGAAGTAATTATGGAGAGGAATAAGTGTGAAGAAAGCAAATACAGGATCTGTTGAGATGGCGATAGGTGGAAGTTGGGGACTTCCTCTCTACGGATGCAGCATTTGAGCTGGGACTTGAAGGGTGAGTAAGATTGAGCTGGGAGTGGAGGAAGAGTGTTTCAGGAGTGCAAATGCAAAAAGGAGCGAGGAAGCCCCTCTGAGGAACAGAATAGAAACTAGCGGGCGTGGATGGGGACTGGATCAGGAGAAGCACAGGGGTTTGGCACAGGGTGCAGTGGTGTGCTGGGCTAGACTGCAGACCAGATTATGCAGGGCTGGTAGGCTATGGAAGAGGTTTGGGATGTTAACCCCAGTGCAAGGGCAGCCACCAAAGTAGTTCAGCCTGTGATTGCCAATTTATGATGATGGAAACTCCGGAGAGCAAAAATATATACTGATAATAGCTACAATATCATTTATTACATGCTTGCTTGGAGTCAGGAGGTTTATATGTTGTTATTTAATTCTCACAATACCTGGTGAAGTAATAATTGCTACTCTTTATTGCGCACCAACAGTATTCCAGGCACCATATTAAATACTTTACAAATATATCTCTAATCTCGCAACCAACCTATCAAGAGGTATTTTTACCTCCTTATTTTAAGCAATAGAATGCAGGAGCTGATGGGCAAACCCAAAGCTATACAACCTCACCATTCCACAGTCCTAGGCATGTAGTAGACTTATTAAAGATATGACTGAAAAGTGATAACAATAGACAAAGCAAGATAAACAGATGTAGTTTGAGCCTTTAAACATTCCTGAACCTCCTATTCTGGCTGGATTTAGGACAAATCTACATAATCTATTAGTTGCTGTACTTGTCTAATTCACCCCAGCCCATTACGTCATCTTGTGTTCATGCCATGTGCATTCGTTTCCTAGGGTTTCCATGACAAATAACCACAAACTCAGTGGCTTACAACAATGGAAATGTACTCTGTCAAGGTTCTGGAGGCCAAAAGTCTGAAATCAGGATGCCAGCTGGGCTGCGTCCCCTCTGAAGGCTCTGGGGGGATTCATTTTTGCCTCTTCCACTGGTGGCTCCTTGCATCCTGGTCTGTGACTGCATAACTCCAATTTCTGCCTCCATCTTCACATGGCTTTCTCCTCCTCTCCTCGGGTTGTGTCCTTTCTGACTGTGTCTCTTGTAGGATACTTGTCATTGGATTTAGGGCTCACCTGGATAATCTAGGATGACCTCATCTCGAGATCCTCAATTTAATCACATCTGCAAAATTCCTTTTTCCAAGTAAGGTCATATTCACAGGTTCCAGCACGTGGACACATCTTTTTCCCACTTCACCATGTATTCCATTTCAGGAAGCTCCTCCTATGTTTGAGATGAACACATCTGAGGAACCCTGTTATTTACCACCAGCTTGTGATCTCTTTGCTCTAGTGGCTGAACATCTCCCTGTTCGGGGTTCAACTCTCTTGCTGTGGTTAAGCTTCTGACCAAGTATAGACAGGTTAAAGGTCCACAGGCTCCCATGTATTGTTTTCCTTTTTGTAATTGGGGCTTTTGTGATATTGCACAGTTGAGCAAAATCAGACAATTTCCCTTTTCCTCCTTGGAAGGGAGTGAGATACACAACTGTCTTTTATGTCCCAATTTGTACATAGATCATTAGAATGTGTGTTGTGATTGTACCTAAAAGTAGAAAGTCTGTCTGGGGTATAAACAATGTTATGAGCTGAAGAGCTCTCTTTCCTTATTTTTATTTTATTTTTTCAGTGTTAGTCCAATGAACCAAAGTGAAAAAGACCTTCACACAGCCCCGAGTTAACGTAGTCTGCTCTGCTCACTCACACATCCAGGAATAAATGATAAGGCATAGTATGTGTTTGGAATGGAGCCCTGCAATCTGACCTACAGATCAAAAAAGTGCTAATAAGTGGCAATCAATCCATCAGCCAACAAATGGTTTTATTTTCACTCAGTGAAGGTTTCATGCTTAAAGGGGAGATGGATAATTAAGACTTCATGTTTCAAAATATTAAATATTGATTTGTAGACGTTTAGCAGCAGCATAGAGCTCTCCTGAGGGATGACAGCAACTGTCTAAAAGATTATAAAAGGTTTTATTTCTCTTGGTAGAATTTAGCATTTATTTCTTATTTAAAAGATCTGAAATGAGAGTTAGTAAAATATTATACCAAGGAGATAGCTTGGAGCTCTGCAAATGCACGTCACGCCTGTGGTGTGTGGCGAGCCAGAGTTAAAATAAAACCTTTTTGCTAGTTTCATATTGGCTTTTGGTTTATTGAAGTGTCAGAAGGTTTATAAGCTCTTCAACTCAAGTTTTGATTGTTTTATCCAACTACTGTCACTTCTTATCAGTATTAAAGGCAGAAATCAAAGAAAAGGCCCAGGGGAGGAAGACCTCCAAATGTTGGTTTTTGCTGTCACAGATGTAATGCTGATACCCTCTTGACAGGCTCTTTTTCTTGACACCCTGGAGTAATTAGAGGGATTTTTATAATAGGCTTCACCAATTAGTTAATACATTTTCTGATTAAACACTCCTTTGTCCCAGCCTTAGAGAAGCTGCCTAAATGAGTAGGGCCTGGAGGTGGGGCTGCCGGGAAAGGCCATGGTGAATGCGAGTGTCACCAGAGCTTTGATGTTCCCAAGACCGTGAGTCAGGAATACTTGTCACTGTAGGCACTGGGACAAAATTAGGGGCAGACATAATATTCGGACCTCACAGGGTTATTTTGCAGGCAATAGACCTCACATAAAATGTGATTTTCTAGCCCCTTGCTGAAATTTAGTGTCTTTCAAAAGGTTTTCTCTACTAACAAGCTCTTTTGATTGAGGGGTTGTGCAAAGTAAAGAAACAGAATCAGATTGAATGGATTTGTGGGGACCTTCAAAGCAGTCTACAGGTTCTGGAAATATCCAACCCATAAGATTTATAAAAATTGCAGAATTCCTCAGTGTTGTTATAGCATTCTCACAGATACAATTTGAGTTTCATTTTTGTTTATGTTACTTAATATGTTTCGATACAAGCAAGCATGTTATCAAAAAATTGTATGCCATTTGGTTTGTTGAATCAAGTTCTTAGTCGATAAAAATAGGTTCCAAGGCAGAATTGTCTGGCAATGTAAGGCTTGGGGTCATTGGGTAGAGTTGAGGGGGTGGTGAATCTTGGGTTAGCTTCTCCTATGGGGTTGAGAGTGGAGTTAACAACCCTTCTAGCACACAGGGTGGTGTGCACCTGGGAGGTAACTTTGTTCTACAGTCCTCACTGCCCTTTCTCTATTCAGCTCAAAGGGAAGCTACCTGTCTCTGAACAGCTTCTCAAATTTCCTTCTCCTACAGCATTCATCCCAGAGTTTTGTCTTTTATTTCTCACTCCAACACTGGGAAAAAGGACAGCAGTTGGATTAAAAAAATCAGAATTTGGATTGAAGTTCTTATAAACTATTCCCATTGAAGATAACACAATGTTAGGGCATGCTACTTTGGACAGCTCCCTCTACTTTCTGAGATTGAGGTAGGTTACATATTATATCCTATAGGCATAAGCTGTGAAGAGAAATGAGCGAGAGCCTAATGCTGCCAAGCTGTAACCATGATTCTCTCACGGACAACCCTTGAATCTCCATGCCCAGTGGTCTTCTTCTTATTGATTTTTTTTTTTAAATCAATTGCACCATGGGGCTTTAGAATTGCTCATTAAGGAGAATGAAAAAGAAGCAAGTTTAGTTCAAGTTTTTATGCTGAAAATTTGCAGTCTCTAAATCTGAAGTGCCCCGCACCAGCCATGCTTTGATGGCTCCATTGCATATGTTTCATGGGAAAGTGGAAAAGGTTTAATGAATAGCCTTGTGGTATAATAATTTTTTTTAAAGCAAATATTAGTTTGGTGGCTCCATCTGTGAAACTGAGATGCAGTGTCACAGCTAATTTTATTTTGTTTATTGCACAGGTATATTCAATTTTAGAATAAAAGTATTTTTGTGTTTCCCACTGAGGTTCATGTGATGCATTTCAGAGCTCCTTTGCTTATAATGGAACACTTAGAATTAAAAATGCATTCTTTTAAAGGCACGTTCTTTTTTTATTAGACATTTGAATGCATCACACTGTCTTATCAGTAGTGGTAAGTAGAGGATAAAATAAGGAAGTGACAGAAAATCCATCTGACAGAGAAAATAGCTCTCTTCATATGTGTATGTGATTGCATGTCTGTGGGTAACATTACAGCAATTATAATATAAGGATAGACAGCTTTTGGCATCATAATGGCAAATCATAAAATAAAATACAGTTTTTAAAATGTGGTCTGGTTTGGTCACTTGATTATTTCATAATAGCAGCAAGAAGAAAACAAACTAAGACAAGAGAATCTACTACATTAGGTTCTAAATTAAGTCCTAGGTTACATCTCTTTTATAAGTAAATGGAAATTTAAAAGGCAAATCATCTATTTGGAATAGAAAAGGAGACAATATAGTTAGAACTAAACATATATTTTGTTTTAAATATACAGTGTGTAAAACAAAGAAGCAACTGTGGTTTCCATCAGAGAATCATTAAAGTACATTAAATAGAATATTTAAAGCTGTAAAGTTGAAGTGGGAATTCCTACCAAATATCGTTGTCTCTAATAATTTAGATAGTATTTCCTAGTATCCAAGAAAATCTCTGACTTATGTGATCATGTTCATATTCATATTTAGGTTTGCAAAAACAAAACAAAGAAAAAACTTTTTCTTTCTGAAACCTTCCAGGAAAGTCTTATTAGACATGCAAATCACTTCCAATTATCAGGTGATCAACGAAGTATTTGCCATTTCTAAAATACTAAACATGAGATTCTGAAGGTAATGCACCCCAGAGAGGGGAAAACCTGGCTCATTTAATAATGTATACTTCATTTACAGCTCTGAGTAGGTATGTTCTTCTGGCTAGGACATTTCCCCCAGTCAGAGTTCTGATGTATGCAGAGCTCTGAGTACATTTTAAATGGAACAACAACTGAATCAAGCACAACAGAATTCATGAAGAGGAAATAGACATATTTCAGCATGGGAGAATATTTATGCATTATTTAATAGCAATAAAGTCTGAATTCATACATTATGCAAATGCAGTTATAATCAGGAAAATGAAAGAACTTGGACTGCTGCAACATCTTTAAACCCACCATTAGGTACCTATTTGTGCATAACATTTAATACTTGCACAATGCCTTATGATGCTACAGTGTGTCACTTGAAAAGTTATCAAAGATTAACTGGGTATAAAATGAAAAATTGATGAACCTGATTGCTACCCTGATATCACCTTTTATAAATTTATCCTCAAACAAGTGTAAGGATGTTAATGCTAATTAAAAAGATATCAGAATAAAATGCACTTCACTCAAATGCTGCCCTCCATTAGCACTTCCTCATATTTAGTCAGATATGGACAATTTCATCTTCTATATCTAGAGAGCCTCGCCTACATGCAGGTGCTGTTCTAAGCATTTTACAAGACTTACTTCATTTAATCTCCTAACAATTATCTTACAACAATGCTATGAGGTACAACTATTATTTTACAGATGAAGAAACTGAATCACAGAGAGGATGAGCAGCTTGTCCAAGTTTCCTAAACTATTAGGTGGTAGAACGTTGGCTTTGAATACAAGAAGTCTGAATCCAGAGTCTGTGCTGTTAGCTACTATGTCCTGTTGTTTCTATGACTATGATAGTTACTTATGTTCTACTTCCTCCTTTCAGACTGTAAACTCACTGCACTAAAAATGATAATAATTCAACATTTGTTATATCCCAGGCACTGTACCAGGCTCAGTGGATGCAAAGATGAGTAAACATAGTCCCTGCTCTCCAGGAGCTCACAGTCTAGTAGGGGAGATAAACGTGAAATTATACTGCATTGTGGGAAGTGAGGAGAGGGAATGAGAGAAGCAGCAGGAAAGGCATTAGCCCGCCTTGAGGAATAGGAGTATGAGTGAAGGAAAGCTAAAGGAAGAGATACCTCTGATTGGAGCTCTGTCCTAGCTACTTTGTCCTTTCCTTACCTCCTACTTCCTAGCATGGGATTGTGCACGGATGAAGAATCAACAGATCAGTTTAATGTAATTTGTCAAAGTGGGTTGCTCTTTCTCAACACCAGGGACCCACTGACTTCTATGCTGGTTATCCCGGTGTCTGAGAAGAGTTTAGAAAAGAAACGTTCCCTGATTTTTCTAAAAACAGCAGCTCTTGGTGACTCGTAGAGAATCTTATAAAATTCATGAGCCTTGCCCAGGGGAAAAAATACAACTATGTGATCTCTCTACAACCTATTTGGGACCCCATGTTAGGAACCCCTGGCCTAAAGGAAGGCAAGTTGGATGAGTAATAAGCCTACCAGTATTTAATGGCAGTGAATAGGTATAGTTCAGTGTTTCTCAAACTTTCTGGTCTCAGGACCCCTTTACACTTTTAAAAATTATTGAGGACCTCCAAGTTTTTTGTTTATGTAGATGGTATCAATCTACACTTATATTAAAAATTAAAACTGAGGAATTAAGAAAATGTTGTCTATTAATTAAAAATGACAATAACAAACCCCAGTAAATAATGTAAATGCTATTATAAAAACAACTATATATTTTTTAAAAACAAAAAAAAATAGCAATACTAGTGGTATTATTTTACATTTTTATAATTCTCTTTAATGTTTGGCTCCTTAGAAGACAGCTGAATTTTCAAGTCTCCTTCTGTTTTTAATCTCTTGGGATATGTAATTTTGGATGAAGCATATGAAGAAAATCTGTTCACCCACAGATACGTAGTAGAAAAGATAGACAGACATATTTTAATAGTCTCTAAAGATCATTGTGGACATTCTTCTTTGATATTAAACCAAAACTTGGCAAGCAGTTGTTTCTTAAAGGTTACTTAAAAAGTTAAACCTATAACTATATTAATGAACATTTTGTACTCTGTTACATGAAAATCCATTGGTTTTCTTTGCATTTTGAGTGGATCTTTTGATCTTGCATGATTTTTATAAACTTTTGCAACGATCATTTGAAAATACAAGTTTACTGAGTTATGCAGATCTTCCAAATGTTGATACATTTCACTGTACAGTATAAAAAATTGCACTCATCAATATCACCACCAACTTCATCCAAAAGTCTTCAAGTACCGGGAAGCTGTCAAGTTCATTATTGTGGATTCAAGTTTTTCCAAATTTCCAATTTGTACGTGAAATCTTTAATTTCATCAGTGGCAATGTACATTTCAATTGTTTTTCCTGAAGTGATAGGTTCACTTAATTTCTTCTTGAAAAAATGTCCCCCAAATATATAGGATTGAGTCATCATAGTTTGTCAATCATTCTTTTAAGCAAACATGGTGTTCCACAAGTTGGCTTGATCAGTTGACAACTCAAATGGTCACCCAAGTACTTCTCCATGAGACAAAGCTTATGCAGTAAAAGAGCTTCGGATCTACTTCTTATTTCATCACGTGGAGTATTAAATATTGCATTAAAGAGTCAAGTTTTAATAAAATTAATTTTTACTGCTTCATAAAGGACATTGCTAAGTGAAACTGTCATTTTTTAAAACTGTGATTACATGGCAGTTGACAAATACAACTATATTGAACAGTTGGATGTCACTGCCTTGATTTTGCTAAAGCAACAAGAGTCTTACCACCTATTGCTTTTGCACCATTAATGCAAACCATCAGCACAATGAAAAAGGCTAATTATGTCTTAGTATTATGAAAATAGTTTTGACCTTGCAAATGCCCTGAAAGACTATTAGAGACCCCTGGTGTTCTGCATTCCAACCTGTGATAACCACCGGTATAGAGGGTACAAAGAGAAAAATCTATAGAGGAACATGGAAAAGAAGATAGAAGAAAGAGGAAAGGTTTGGGGAAAAAAACTTTTCAGGGAGAAAAGCTAACTAATAAAAGTAATAGTATGCACTTAGCGGGGCTTAAAGCACAGGAATGGCTGCAGACTCCTTGGATGGCCAATAAACCAATTTTAACATTGAATTGTTCAGGATAAGGACGTGAGCTTCCATAAGTAGTCATTTTCCTAACTGCAATTTTTGACCTTAGCGTTTTGGACACACCAATATCTATTTGTCTGGGTAGAATTTTAAAAAGTGAATGGGAAATGGTAGGAAGGAATTATACTCATCCAGTTAAAATAGAGATTAAAAAAATCTTACAAAACAAAGTCTTTCAAGAGTCAACTTATATTGCAAACACATAAGGTTCAGAGAAGCCACATTCCTGTTGGAGTGTTGACAGAAGCAGGACTAGAGGAGCACGAGAAGGCTGTTCTGCAGTAATTAAAACTGAACCGAAGACGCCGAAAGGTGCTTGTTATTCTGTGTTTTCCTAGCAGTGTGTTCCAGCTGCCATGCAGGAGGCTCTATTGCCATTTACTTTACAAATCTCATTTCCTCGGAGGTCATATCTCAAGCTGCAAATTCACTTCTGGTGGAAATTCCTTACCTTTCTTTTGGCCCATGTCACAGATGGAACGCTTCTTAGGGTTATTTCAGTTGTCTAAATATTGTAGGGTTGTCTGGTAATAAATCAACTTGATGCAATATTTTTCTTCCCTTTATCTCTAGTCACCTTGAAATACTAGGCATTTCTTGCATTAGGGTAAAATCCTGTATAATACATAGATCGCTGATAAAAAGATAATTTTGTGTTGTGAAACAGGTTAATAAGAAAGAATATTACTAGCCATTCATCTTTCTGCCTCCAAGGCAAAGAATATCTTCCAGAGAGATAACAGTTGATGTCATTTTAAAAACACAGTAATAATTTCCCCACCAACAGTATCATTACGTGGATGGAAACTTGCGTAGAAAATTATCCTGAGCTTCAAATTTCATTCATGTTTTGTCATTTCCCCAACATCTCCATTTCTTTAAGCACAATTAAGGTATATTGTGTAGAATCTTTCACATAGTCCAATATGCAGTCATTTCTGGGACTAGGTTAGCACTTTTTGGTGCTCCATGCCAAGGAATTTTGCAAAGGAAGTGGCTGTGCTTTGATTTTGCATGAAGGATGTAATCTGCTGGGACACTGAGCACGTATGACATGAATAAAAATATGAGCTCTCAGCAGAAATAAAAAGTCTGGACTAGATAAACTGGCCCTGTTTTTCTGGCTTCTGTGGGTCATAGTCAAGCTGAAAAGAGGAAAAGTAAGTACACAGGTTCGGAGATAAGGTAAAGGATATCAGGTGGTAGTCTCATGTCTCTACCCAGTTGGAAGAAAATACTTTCTTTGGCCTGGAATATTCTAGTTTCTACACTTGGTTTTGTCATTAATATGGTGATTAAACACATTTATGTGATTCTACACTAGGCATACATCTTATAGATTAATGGAAGAACTTTCTGTTAGTGCAGTCTGTTAAACTACCTAAGTGGGTTTCTCAAAGATCTTTCTTGAGGTATCTTGTTTGGAAGTTTACATGGGAAGAATTATAGAATGTTTAAAAAGTATAGCAATAAAGTGAGGCTTGGTGATGGTCTATTATTAACCACTCATTTCTTAGGCAAAATCTATGTTCAGCTCTTTAGGATCACATCTAACGAGACTGTACCTCTAGATGAGAGATGGGACAGAGAACTCGTTGAATTCCTTTTAAGACCTAAGTTTTCATGAGTTAATAATAACAGATATAAAAATACTTGCATTGAAATAGAAGCCTGCCATACATTCTAGCTATTATTCTTATTCTAACTCTTAATTAGATGCTAAAGAATAAAGTAGTAACAATCAAACCAGGTTTAAGAAAAAGGCTGTCCTTTATAGGGTCTTTCAAGGGAAGTGAAAGCAGTGTCAGCTGGCTGACTGGTCTTAATGGGGAGCCCTTGAAAAGAGCTTAGAATTTCTAAATTGACACAAAAGCAGTATAGGTGTCACTTCAATCTCATATAACCTTAAAAAAAAAAAAGAAAACCCCGAAAACCTTGTTCCCTTTGTGAGTCACAATGAATATGGCCTCAAAAGAGATCAGAGGAAGGAAGGGTAGTATTTGCTTACTCACAATGATACCATGCCTGTGATATATTTATAATACTGATGTTTTTGTTTTTAAAGATATAATACACCTCCCCCAACCACATACACATTCCAAGCGGAAACGTGACACCAAGAGCTTCATCTTGCAGTTTCATTATTAATAGTGCTGTTATTAATGCAAATGTTGACATATTATTTGCACAACCATTTTCTAGCAAGAAAATCCACAAATAATACTTGACATTTGTTTGCATAGCAGCTACAGTGTGTATTTTTCACTGTTCTTTTTATCTTTACCACATATGGGAGCTCCACAGCATTTTGGCCTAGTTCAAAATCTTTTAATATGCAAACCAGAATCAACATCAAAGGACAAATCAGCTTCAAAATAATTTTCCACACTAACAGTCGTGTGCATTTCTACCAAATATTTTCACATTGATTAGTACACAATTTTAAGATTCAGTGGTTTCATGCTGATTTTTTTTTTGCCCACTAATATGACATAGACTTCCATAATATGCTTTTTTGAGCATAATATTTAGTTCTCTTTTTTAAGAAATATTTCTTCATTAAATGTGTAATTTTTAATACACCTCAGAGTTTTCTAGGATGTTAATGATACTTCAATTATTTTAAACTATTGTTTTCAATGCAATTAAGCAACACTATGTATCTTTAACATTAGAATTCTCATGTATGACTAAAACCATTGCAAACTTCCTATCCATTCTGTAAGATTTAAATCACAATTTTTTAAGAGCTATAGTTCACCATAGGATGTAAACATCTTCACTCCTAAGGAAAGCATTGTAGAGAGGGTTTGCTAATTGATTTTTCCTTAAGAACAATCTGCTTATCTTCTAGTTTATTATAGGAAACACAGGCCTTTGTCATTTTTCCAATATTTGGGCCTTGCTGCCTGAAATACACATTTCAGATGATGCTCTCTCCCTGTCTGATAGGTGGGTGGTGTTGGGCAGAAGAAGGTCACAATGATGTTAAATTTGCTTCTGAGCAAAGGATCAAAGTGTAAATGGAATCCTGAAAGCTGGAAAATGTGAGTGTGCCAGTGTAAATAATCTATTAATTATTGACAGCTAAGGGACTGAAAATTCCTGTTTAGTCATGACATCTTCATTTTCACACTGACTGAACAATTTCTGGCAATTTTAAAGTTTCTCTTACTATAGATATGAAATATTTCCATTTATACTAAATCTCTGCTGGTGCTTTCTTCTTTTGACATTTTTGTTTGATTTCTGCATATTAAAGCAATATCGAATAGGACAAAATGCAAGAAAGGATCCAAGTATGAGAAATAGAGCAATGGTATTAGGATTGCCCACACATTACACATTTGCAAAATTCTTTTCCTATGTGGAGGGGAAACAACCTCCCAGAAAAAAATGTAAGTAGTGTTTGAGCAGCTTCAGGCATGTTGGCTTTTCATAGAAAGCAGTGACACTGAAGGTGTTGACGCCTCTGAGACCATTTAGCAGATATTACAGGACTGCAGACCACTTTTCAAGCATTTTGGAATGTATCCAAGGTAAGTACAAGGCAAATACAAAATATTTTACATCCTTTCTGTAAGTTTTTAAAGTTATAAATTGGACAATGACCAGATATCTTAATACAATCAGTTTTTATATCTATACACATCATTGGGGTTTCTTCATTTCCAGCATTAGCTACTTGTTTAACTGAAATAACTGAAACTCTGTTCATCACAGATTAACTGGGGAGAGTAAACGTGGCCTAACGAAAGGGTTGGTACCATTCGTGAACATTTGGGGACTTCTGAGGCACAGTGGGTTGGTGCCCCTGACATGTGGGGGAACAGCTTTTATTAACAGTGCACTTCCATTGACAAGGTAATGTGCAGGCCTTTGATAACTATAAAGACCCTTTCTTCTGGGTTTCTTCACAAACTAAAAGGTTGAATCAGGTTCACTGAAGTTTGTGAACCCCTTTGTGTACATTTGGGTCAAGTTTGAAGCCCAAATGAGCCAATTTATGTTTTTCAGGTTAGTTTTGCTTTGAGTTGAGGAAATATGTTTGAACCTTCCATTCAACAATCCAACTCAGGGGGTGTGAATACAGTGAACTGTTCACATGAGCCCTGCACACCTCTACTGCTGGGCTTCCTACTGCTGGACTGCTGGTCCGAACTGGACTGAAAGGATTTGACACCAGGAGGAGGTCTTTCATGTTTCTCTAAGTTAGATTTCACACTCCCCGCTACTGATCATTTATGATAAACTGGAGCCCTTTGAGGTGAGCAATGTCATCTTTACTGTGTAGATTTGCAATGACACCACACTGATGTATTTTACAACTAAAATGTACGAAAAGTATATGATTTTTTTAAAGAAATGTGTTAGATAATGTGTTTAAGATAGAGAAAGAAAAAGTGGGAAGAAGAGTTATCATGGAATAAATTTAAGTGTAAGGAATTTAATTACATAGCTTGTTTAAAAGAAGAAGGCAGGCAGGAAGGATCAGTAAAGACAAAATCTATCAGAGGTTAAGCTAATAGCAAACCATTATTTCTAATAGAATCACCTAGTAGGGATGAGTCTCTGTATCGTATCTTTAGTTTGGAAATATATTTTTCTTTCTTGGGTTGATGCTGTGCATTGTGTTTTCTACAGCAACAGCATCTGAAATGGAAGAAAGATGGATTCATCTTCATTTGCTTATAACAAGGGGAGAACTGGTTCATAGCCCTAATGATACGCGAAATGCTCATTCTTTCCAGCAGAGGGCACTAGTAACCAGCGCACACCAGTGACACATGGTATTTCCCATAGGATGAATAACCTTATTTTCAATATATCACAAGCCACAGTAATAAGAAGCACCAATTCTGTTTTGATGGTTGCTAGATGGTCGGGGGTTTGAGGGGGTGAGTGAAACAGGGATTAAAAAGTACACATTGGTTGTTACACAGTAGTCATGGGGATGTAGGGTATAACATCAGACATGTAGTCAATAATATTGTAATAACTATGGTGTCAGAAGGTTTATAAATAGGTTTATAAACTAGGTTTATTGGGGTGATAGAGGCGAGGGGTGTTGGGGAACAAGGTGAAAAGGTGAAGGGATTAAAAAGTACAAACTGGTAGTTACAAAATAGTAATGGTGATGTAAAGTAAAGCATAGGGAATATAGTCAATAATATTGTAATAAGTATGTGTAAGGCCAGGTGGGTACTCAACTAGTCAGGGGGATCACTTCTTAAATTATATAAATGTTGAAACACTATGCTTAAATTAATATAAAATAATATTGAATGTCAGCTGTAATTGAAAAATTAATAAAAGGAGGTGGTAAAGGGCAAAAAGTGGTCCAAATTTCCAGCTATAAAACAAATAAGTCATGGGTATGTAACATATAGCATGGGGAATGTAATCAATAATATTGTGATAGCTGGTACGGTGTTAGATGGTTGCTGGACTTATGGTGATCACTTCTTTAGATACATAAATGTTGAGCAACTATGGTGTACACCTGAAACTAATATAATGTTGTATGGTAGTCATATATATATATAATTTTAATTGGGGAACAGTGTGTTTCTCCAGGGCCCATAAACTCCAAGTTTTTGTCCTTCAGTCTAGTTGTGGAGGGTGCAGCTCACTGGCCCATGTGGGAATGGAACTGGTGACCCTGTTGTTAAGAGCTCCCGCTCTAATCAACTGAGCCATCCAGCCATCCTATATTTTTAAAATAAAGCCCTTAGAAAAAAACAAAAACAAAAAGAAAACCAAAAAAGAAGCACCAGTTCTTATTTTTGTTGTTGTCATGACATAATATCTTTTATTTATCCCAGTGAACATTTCTAATTCCTAGGGCTTTAATGAAAATATCAAATACACTTTCAATGTCCAGAATGGGTCTATTAAAACAGACCCACACAGATGTGTACATACTTCTGAATAAATAGAACTTTCTTGACTTTGCTCACACTCACACTTCTTCTCCTTTAAGCAGGACTCCAAAGCCAAAAGGCAAAAATCCTAAATACTTGAGTTCTTTGAATGGAGGGAAGTGGTGCTCCAGCACTTCTGAGAACTGTGACTGTGCTGCCCCAGTAGGAGCTGTTCACTGAGGAGACGCAAAGTTCAACAAATCTTGATTTCACAGACATACTCCAAAAATTTTAGGTAGCCATCTCTTTATATACGAGTATTTAGATAATATTTACATTACCATTTTCTTGCATATTTAAGTATTAACATTAACTTGGCACCTGCTGAGTGTTGCTGAAGCACAATTCCTTTGAGAGACAAATATTGAAAACATATTACAAAAATATCCTTCTCAAACTTTAACTAAAGGAATTTGTCCCCTTTTATCACCCTGGACCAGATGTGTAAAAGGGAGAAGCAATGAAGCTTTATATAGCTTAACTGTTCTTCAATAAACTTACCTATAAACAGGAATAGCAAACATCTCCAAGTTACTGACAAGAAAGACTTCCTTCCTTGCAATATCTCCATACATTAGCAATCTAAAAACATTACTATCAAATGATGGTTCTCTAACTGTAATTTCTAAGTGTATGCTTATAAAAAAATTTTATGCATTTTAAATGATATTATTTTTATATCCCCATGTATCAATATATACAAATGTATTTAGTGTTGGATCTTTTTAATTCTCATTTTTGGGGGCAGGGGATCTAGGCCTCATGAATATGTGTGGTGATTAAAAAAAAACAAAGACATGAATGTATACTTTGCATCATTGAAATGACATATCTTACTATAAAATTATATCTTTCATGGCTTTCACTGAAATTATATAATGTAACACTGGTCAATCAGAGTTGTGAATTTTGTTAGTCACATTTTCTTATCATTGGTTTATAGATAGTGTCCATTTTGCTTTCCATCCCAGCTGTAGACCAATGAAGTTAGAAAAAGTTAATTTCTGGAATATGGTATTATCTTATAGGAAGATTTATGCCATTTTGAATGGATTGTTTCAGGTTGCCTGAATTTTTAATACCCCTTTCTTGTCACAGAAAAGAGAACTTTATTTTTGGCTTTCATTAGAGTTCTCACTTCAGAGCTGGTTAGTATGGGTTTCTGCTTTCAAAGCTGACATCTCTTTTCTTTTTAGCATCTGTTACAAAAACAGGGTGAATAGCTGCAGGGTTCCAAAATTGTGAGGGAAGCAGCTAGCCCGCTTGTTCTTCACTAGCCAATGTAACTGACAGCAATTCGCTCCCTGCACCCGTGCTGTCTCAGCCCTGAAAATCAGCACTGTGGTGCTGCCTCCCTGACGCGGAGGTGCTGACAACAGGCGGGCCTGACTTAGGAGTGTTGTTGGAAAGAGAGCAGAGGAAGGAAGTCTGTTGGTGTGAGAATGAAAATAATAAAGGAAATTATTAATACTTTTATACTGTTTTTGCATATGTATCTCACCAATCCTCATGCCATCCCTCTGAGAAATATATAATTATTATTACCTACCATTAAAAAATTATATATACATATCTGTATATATATATATATTTTTAAGTAAGGAAGAGAAGAAATACTCTAGACAGATTTTTTTCTTTTCTTTTCTGCTTTCTGAGCTAATGTTAAGGCAGAGATTGGGCCAATAAAAATGCCTTAAACACAAAGGAAAATATTATCTCGCACAGTAAGAATCTTCAGTGTAGAGCGGCTCCAAGACAGAAAAAAGTCCTCAAGGACTGTTCTCATAGCACACTGGATTCATGCTCAGCTTGTTTCTTCATGGGGCTAAGATGGCTGCCACAGCTCCAGGAGTCACAGCTCACACTGGCAAACAGCACAGGGTCTAGCACAGTTTCTTAAAGACAGCAATGTCTGTAGCATCAAATTATACTGTTTTGCCTCTGAGTGCCAGAGGACACATAATACCCAGATCCACATGGAAGCAAAATGGCTCCATTTGCTCCTGTTGCTCAGGTTCAAGTAAATTGTAAAAACAAAAACAGAAACAAAAACTTTAGGCTGAATTTAAATAATTTGTTCCAATATCCTAAGGCATATATGGAATGTGGCACCCATTGTTCTGTCTCTAAATCCAATGCTCTGACCTGGAAGGTGGTGTTTGGGTTAAGAGAAGATAGTCCTCTAAGTTGTCTATTTATTTGTGTACCTTCCTTTGTACACAGTAGACACTCAGTCAGCACTTGCTGATTTGATTTTAGGTTTAAAAATGAAATTAAAAGAAAGCTTCCTTGGGCTGTTTGGGTTTGCTCTCTCTGTGGCATTTCCCTGTGTTAAGTTTAATTGAATTTGAACTGGGCTCAACTGTGAGAAATGTCTAGTACTCAGATATCTTTTCTTATGTGTTGAACTTTTGCTAATGTCAACACAGATAATCAGAAGCAGTGGACTCCCTCTGCTGTTTTAGGATCCTAGTCCCACTCTCTGTAACTTTTCAGCCAATTAATGTACCGCATTTTGTTGAGCACCTCCACTAAAACGCCATTCTAGCTGCTCCAAAATATGTAAGATGTAGTGCTTTTCTTCAAGAAGCTTGCAATGTATTTGGAGAAACATATCAATTATATGCAAAAGGCTGGCTAACGATTTTGGTGTTATTTGTGCATTAGCTAAAGAAGCTCTCTGGGAGGCCACTACTCAAATACACAGAAGATGTGAGCTGGCCCTTGGCAGGTGAACCCCAAAGCGAGCAGAATAATAACTCTGATGGAGAAACTCTACTCACATTTTATGAACATACGTTTTCTCAGATATCTGCAGCTGTACCAACTAGCAAGCTGGAACTGAATATGCCTCAGAGGCATACCTAAGACCGAGAAAACTGGGGCAATTGCTTAGGGCTCTGACCTCTGTGCAGTGGGACAGTGATTCAGAGAGCCCGCCTTGGGTGGCAAAGGAGATTGTTTTTATTCAGGTAGATTTAACTAAGGCAAAGTTTGAGAGATCTATTCAAACAAAGAATCAGCCAATATATGTGCCCATCATCCCCAATGCAGAGCCCACCAAGCCACACAACCCCTCTCGTGATTTACTTAATATGGTTTTTATTTAAACCTAATTTCACTTGCTTTATCAAGCGTATGGACTCAGGAGACTTGACAGCAAGAGTTCTCTAATGTGTTGTTTCTTTCAGTAGAGCCTAATCACAATGGTCCCTGGTCTTTGATGCCTCTTTTGTAAAAAGAGGATCATAGTAGTATCCACCCCACAGAGCTTCCTGAGGTTATAGTGAGTTAATAGATGCAAAGCACTGGGAAGTTTCTTGACAGATAGAAAGTGCTCAATATTGTTGTTATTAAGACTAATCTTCTCACTCCCCTCCTCCATTCTCCATTCTTCTTCCTCTACACATTTTTCTTGTCACTGCTAAATTGTCTTAGTGTCTGTATACCATAACTGGATGCTGGGGACCCTCAGCCAAGCCCCTCTTTAGGGATGTGTGAGCCTTCAAGCCTTTCTATTTACTTTCCACAATCAAAATTTAACTGTTCCATTTAGAGTCCCACTAACTTTGCTATGGGTGTAGCATTTTAACCAGACAATGCCTTAATGTGAAATAATCTCTCTACTACTGAGATATCAGAGATCGACAGTGATTTCTGGACAGACGGCTGTCTCTGTGCCCTTCTCCAAACATACTTTTCAGCAATTCTCTACTCCTGTGATACCTTCAAAGCAAGAGAGGCGACAGCAAAAAGGGTGGTGAAGAAATAGACACAGAAAATGAGCAGTAGCAAGGATGCCACCAACCTATTTCTACAGAAACCAAGAACCAATTAAAAGAGAAAAGCAAACAGATTTGTGGTCATTTAAAGCCTAAAGACACATTTAATAACATTTCTTAATTCCTTTAAGTTTCTGTTTGTTTTTCCCTATGGAAGAAATCTGCCCGATATGACATAAAACACTAATATTGTGCTCTAGGCAGAACACCGTTATGTGAGCCAATGCAGGCTGGTTTCAGGGAAACTAACAACATTATTGATTTTAGTTGGGCTTATTAGAATCAGTGTTACAAGTCCTTTTCCTCTACCAGATTGTATTTGGTGTTCATTATGAAATCTCATTACACTAAAAGGAGGCAGCAATGAGTTCTGTAAATAAAAAATTTCCAAAGATGGATTTGTTAAAATTAGTATATCTGTGAAACCTGCTTTGGGTATCAATCTGTCAAGAAAAGGAATCATGTATTTTCTGATTCTGCCATGCGCACTTGTGTGTGTGTGTGTGTGTGTGTGTGTGTGTTAGGAATATTCACCAAATCTTGCAGTACACAGAAAAATCTTCACTTGTTTTCCTGTTAGCAACCTCTGTGCAACATATTGTTATACAACCTGGATGAGACATCACGTCACGTAATGATTGCAGACAGTTTGAAGGGATGAACATGAGTTTTTTCCTCTTTCCATACAGCTCTGTAACACAATAGACTCGTGAATCCCATAAGAGAGCTATGATAATGGAGTTAAGTCTCCAGCCGGCCTGGGTTTTTAGTGCAGGAATACGGAGGACTCAAAGAGATTTGAAACAACTCCCATTTCTGCTTCAATATATAGCATATCATTTGGATTAGGCAGCTTAAGTGAATTGATAAAGTTGATGGAAATGAACTGATAGAGGAAATTACTTTCCCAAAACAGTTACAATGTGTACTTTTCTCTTAGACACTCACTCCTGTTTATTCAGTATCAGCACACACTGTCTTATAAATACTGAAGAAAATGATGAAAACTACTTAGCCAGAAAGCTTAGTTCTCTCTCATCCAAAATTATAACCACACACTCAATATCAAACAATGAGGGTGGTTTCAGCTGGCACTGAGGAGAAATTCTGGGGTCATCATTCAAGAGGCAGGGAATGGTGGCAAGTCAGAGGCAGTCCTAAAGAAGCAGTTAGTAAACCTCTGCCTGCATTTCTCTATCTGCTTCACACACAGTGGCCCAGTGTAATCTGCGCTCCCTTTGTCCCAGATGCTCCTTCCCTCCCACCGGGTTGACATTTAGGATCACTATAGTTCTGGGTATTGAGCTGGTCTATTGTATTAATACTGCCATGGGGAGAAAGACCTAAACCCTAAGATGCTGAACAGAATACTTCAGTGTAAGGAGAGCCACACAGAGAAGTTAGGAGGACAACTCCCAGGGCTCAAGTCTCCTGGTAAAGGTGACAGTTGAAGTGATAGGCTGACTCCTTCTATTTCTTCTGATACGGTTTTCCATACCCTATAGGTCACAGATTTACTCAAGCTATCCACAGCTGTGCTGGGAACATGTAGTCTCTTTATATTCTATAATTGTTCTGTGTCTTCTTTATGAGTCCCCTCTCTCCTGGATACTTTGAGTTGCCAGTTAACAAGATATCAGTCTCCTCTTCTTTAAGAAGTCTCATTTTGGCCTCTGGTGCATCCATCTGGCCTCATACCAGGACTGCCTGTGTGCCACTGCTGATGTGACATGGGGACTTGGCTTGGTCCCAAAGGCTGGGGATGGCCTAGAGATCCGGAGCCTGGAAAAATGGGTGGCACTAGTTCCAGTGTTCCTGAGTTCCCTTATAACTGTAAATTCTTAATTATCACCCCTTCGTGGGATGTGACACCGTGGTGGGGGGGGGGGAGAGGATTTTATACATATGTAAATGATATGCAGTTCTTCTTCCATTTCTTTTCTTCCTGACATTCATTCTCCAGTGCTGGCAGCATTGGGCTTTTGTGTTACTTCTTATCTGATCAGGATTTTCACATCTTACATTCTCCTTGCAGATCCAAGGGTCATAACTCCTGTCCTAATGTCCATTGATGTTTAAAGAGAGAAACCAATTCACCAATAAAGGATTACAATTCAGAAGGTATTTCAAAAGCATTACACTCACTGTTATATTGGTAGAGGTAAAATTTGAGTGGAAGTATAAACTATTGGGATTTTCTCTTCTCCATGTAAACTTTCTTCATAATGTCCAATTTCAGAGACAGAATTGAGATGTCTATGGCCCCAGCTCCTATGTTGTTTAGCTAAATATCTTGACATCATTGGAGTCGTCTAAATTCTTTAAACCAGATGGGATGAAGAACTTTAGTCACTACAGGATACTTCGAAAAGTGTGCATGGAATGGGTAACATAAACGCGCAAGAGTTGTGTACCAGACTGGTTGTTATCAGCCTGCATTTACATTTACAAATTCTTTTGCAGTAATTTTATTATAGCCCTTCAAAGCAAGGAAGTCTCTCACTCCTAGTTTATAGAGTTTTATATACAGAGCCTTTAGGTTATGAAATTACAGAAGGGGGTAATGATCTTATTGTATTCAACACTAGTCAGCCTCCCTGGAGTATATTATACAATTCTGGATACAAGACATCATAAATTACAGTATGTCCCTTGGAGGGCCTCTGGGACTCAATCATTCAATATATTTATTCAATAAATAGTTCCTGAACTCTATGTGCCAGCCGTTTTTTGGGGTACTGGAGACAAAATGGTGAAATGTTCCAAAGGTACATAAAGTCTCTTTCCTGAGGAAACTTGCATTCTAGCAAGGAAAATAAGAAAGAGGGATATAGGCAAGGATGAGGAATATCGAAGGCCCTTCAAAAGTATATCCATCAGAAGAGAAATCTTGGGGAAGGGAGAGTGAGAGTTGATGATCATAAATAGCAGAAGGCCTGCAGTTTAGAAGGGGGAGGAGCTTACATTTCTATTGGGTGTTGCTCTGTAGGACAGAACTAGGATCAATGGGGAGGATTAGGGAGGCAGATATTGCTCAGTATAAGAAAAACCTTGCTAGCAGTTAGAGTTTTGCTACATTTGTCCCTACAGAACCCTCACACACTGCTGGTGGGAATGTAAATGGTGCAGCTCCTTTGGAAAACAGTCTGGCAGCTCCTCAAATGATTAAACATACATTTACCATATGACCCAACAATTCTACTCCTGAGTATACACACAAGAGGAGTGAAAACATATGTCCATATAAAAAGTTGTACCTGAATGTTTATAGCATTATTTACCACAGAGAAAAGTGGAGAACAATCAAATGTCCATCAATTTGTTGCCGGAAAATGGGTTCTTGGTGTACGCCACAGGACAGAATTCAAGGACACATCCAATAAGCCAAGAAAGCAGCAGATTTATTAAAAGAGATAGGATAGTACACTTCCAAGATGGTAGGAATGGACAGGAGAAGAGCAACCGCTCCAAAGAACAAAGGAGCTTATGAATTTATTACCCTCAAAATAAGGGCGTGAAATATTCAAAATTTAGGGGTGGTGTTATAGGTGTATCCAGTCAGGTCCTCCCTAACCACTCCTTCCTGTCAGGAGGTGGGATTCTCTTGTCCTTATTTGGTTCTAGCTGGAACTGTCATGGAGGTATAGAGGGTGGAGCGTTTCCCTGCCTTATATTACAACATAGTAACACTGTAATCCATTACAATTAACTAAAGTTCACCTTGAGGGGCAAGATGGCAGCCTGGATCTGCTCTCAGCCACCAAAATCTTCTGGCCTGTCCTGTTGCTGTATTTTTCTCAAGAACGAATGATCTCATCTCTTCCTTTCTTTGTCTCCCCTCACCTCCTCCTTCTTCCCCCCACCCCGTCTCCCTGTCCCCATACCCTTGCTACCTATGGTAACAAACTGACGACCAGATAAATGAAATACATGGAACATTTTTTGGTGATAAAAGCAATGAAGAACTGACACATGCTACAATATGGATGAACCTTGAACACATTATGCTTAGTGAAAGAAGTCAGTCACTAAAGACCACTAATTGTATGATTCCATTCATATGAAAGAATAGATTAAGGAAATCTATAGAGGCAAAAATTAGATTAGGGGGAAGGGTAAGGGAATAGGGGAATGGGACCTAAAGGGTATGGGGTTTCTTTTAAAGGTGGTGAAAATATTCTAAATTTGACTGTGAGGAAAGAGTGCACATACCTGTGAATATGCTAAAATTGTATATTTTAAATGGGTGAATTATGTGGTATGGTATGTGAAATATATCTCAATAAAGCTGTTGAAAAAAGAAGTAATATTTGAATCTGTGATTTGAAAATGCTCTCAAATGTAATGCTTAACTATTCAAATCAGATTATGGGACACCCCAAATTATACCTTTGGCCCAAAGGAAAAGAAAGGGTCCATTTCAAACTCCATTTGAGTCTTTTAAATCTCTATTACAGTTAAGTGTGGAAGTCAGACCTTATGTCTCAGATGATTTGGGGAAACTTAAAAAAAAAATAAAATAAAAAAAAATCCTGCCTTTTTAAAAGTGCTTTCTGTGTCCTTTGTCCTAGTTTCTCACTCCTAGAGATGCATCTATGAGGTACAGAACAGTGAAAGGTGCGTGAAAAAATCCACAAATCAGTTGTAATTTTTAATCTTCCAATGAACTTTTATCCAAAAGGACAATTTAGAAAAGAAACATATAATAAAAGAAAGATATTCTGTTCATAAATATACTCTTGGAATGTATCATAAGGAAAATATTAAAAATTTAATTATCTCTTATTACAACACATAATAAAATTTTTACTTATTGCCATTTATGGAATATCTATTATTCCCTAGTCACTTTTACATACCTTAATCATAATCCTATCTACAGTTAAAGAAACAGAGTTTAGAAAGACTGTAATTTGTCCCAAATTGCACTGTTTTTGGTAAGTGGCAGAGTCAGGATTTGAATCTGTGGCTTTCAGACATCAAAGTCTGTTGGTACAAGTCACCTTTGGACAAGTGGGTCAAGACTGTCGCTTGAATCTCCTTACTGATAAGGAGACTAAAACTACACAAGGAAACCTGGCTATTTAGAAGGTCCCTCTGAAAAATTATCAAAAATGAGGCCATATCCTAAAGCGAGTTCTCCCTACCATTTCTTAAAAGGTTAATACTATTGCTAAAAGTCTCTAAAATCCAAAATTCTCATTTCATGATGACTAGATTCAAATTGTAGCACTCTCCCTCCTCCCTGTCTGTCTTGCTTCCCCTGCACAAATTGCCGGTTGTTGAGCTGCCAGCACACCAGAGCTCCCCTGGTGCTTCTCACACATCTCCAGAAACCATGTCAGACCAGCTCGGCTCATGTTCATATTCTCCTTGGCTGATGAAATATTTAAACCGTGCTGATAGCCTCAGATGGCATTTTAGATGCTGAATACACCACCCTGTGGGTCTCTTTCCAGAGGAACAGTAAGCTGCAGTGCCCTGCATCCATTTCTCTCCCGTGTTTATGCTAAAAATGTCACTTCTTCCTAATGCTTTTTAATCAAAAGCAGCTAATCACCAACATTGAAAAAAAAAAAAAAGAAAAAGCCGTTTCTAGTAGGCTTAACTGGCCAAGTGCACACAATTAGTAAGACCTTTCGGAAGAAGAATTTACAGTAAACGCTCCATTCGTTGACTTTCAATTAAAATGATAAGAGTGGCAGATCAAGTGATAGGAAACCTGTTGCCCTGGTCAATCCTGTGGCTGTTGGGAGGGTGAGTTTCTCTTCGTAAGCACAGGTGAGTAGGTCATTCCAAGCGCAGCTTTTACACCCAAGCTAATTGATGAAGACATTTTCATTTTGACCCGATCCCATAGAAGACAAACAAAGCCAAAACACTTGTGAAAGAGCTGTGCTAACACAGGTGAGGTTAACAGGTGTGAGGGACTAGACTTTCTGCGATATTAATCAAAAATAATTTGAGCCTTAACACAGTGCCCTTGCTCCTTAATTTTCATGGTAGAAATCAGAACATTTCCCTTCAGTGCTGTCAGTGAGGTCATTCTCCCAGTCCGAGCTGGTTGCCATGCTGTCTGTCCTGTGGAATCCTAAAAACCATCATCATTTGTTTCTAAACAGATCAAGAGCTATTTACCATTTCAGTGTTTTGTGCACAGCTGGGTGTCTGGCAAATGTCCAATATCCATTAACATTTAAAAATTAGTCCCATAATGCATCTTTTCTAGGGCATGAGAAGTATGCACAGTGACACATGTTGGGAACCAATTACACTTGCGCTACCATTAGTCTGGCTGTATTCAACTTCCCAGTAAATGCAGGGTAATTTATTTTCCAGAACACTGTGTCTAAATTCATACGATGACCTTAGAGAAGGCTGGGTATCTAAAGATTTAAAGAAGAACAAACTGCTTAGCAAGAATATTACTTCTCATAGGAAAACATGAGAACGTATTACATGAGAATTCGCTGAATTTTGCTTTTCTTTTTAATTTAGCCTTTCTAAAACTTCCAGGCAGTGTGAGTTGGGAGGGCACAAACAGTAACAGATTTCAGTCACCGTTTCTATTCCCTTGGTCTGCAAAGCTAACATCATTTTATACATTAGCAAATCATTTTAAATATATCTATTCTTTCTCACTTCTGGGGTGAGAGCTGGTTGCCTCCTCCCATTTGTTTACTGAGTGAACAAATCTGTGTTCGAAGTAGAACACTTCAAACTTTATTTGGGAATCATCTTATTGCCCAAGATGAGCAAAGTGAACACTGTAATTGGTGGTTTGGTAAAAGGTTAAAAACAAAGAAGTTCAGAAATCAGTACTTTTTGGAAGGTGCTCTTCTTTAAACTTGCGCTGTCTAGAAGAATCCCTCTACTAAAATCCACGATGAAATAGGGAGTCCAGTCTGCCTGGGGAGCTGCCAGTAGAGGCACCGCCTTCATGGAAACTGGCTTTGCTGGCTGCCGATTCTGGGGCACATACTGTACCAAGCTTATCTTAGCTGAGTAGTCTATGTCATGCTGTTTAATAAATCTAAATTGCTCACATAAACAGAATACTGTGCCATGGGCTTTTAGGATTCAGAGGTGGTGTAAAAATATAATTTTTCACTAACATTCAACAGAACAATTTAGCAAAAGCTTACAGAAAATTGCAGGAAAGCAGTAATTTTCCAAATGTGCGCAAACAGATTCAGCAATTTACAAATTAGATAGATTTTAGGGGTGGTTAGGTATGCTCAGTGAGCTGGCGAAGTTGTCCTTTCCCCTGGGGGCTTCCCATGCCTCAGGTCATGCTGGGGAACATTATCCCGCTTTTCTCAAGCTCCTTGAAATATTTCATGGCAGAGCAACTTTCTGAGGTTATAATTGTTAAGTTAAAAATTGCATTAGCTGAGTTGATTTGAATTGGGACTGCTTCTAGGAAATGTCATGGCCTTTGTAATTTAAGAGTAATTTTTAGCGAGTTGGAGGCATCTATTAGGAACTCCTTTGGAACATTCTTCATTCGAGAAGACTATATGTTTTGGGTTGAGATGCTTTTAAACATCATAAGAAATATAACTGCTTCATCAGGGCTTTCACCGAATTAGGAGTTTGGGGTTAACATTCCATTTCATTGTTTGGGGAATGTGAATCATAGTACTGATGAAAATTTGTAGGGTAGGCAGATAGACACTGTAGATGAAAATAATAAAGTATAAATGCCCCAATTGGGGAAAACATTCAAACCTGTCATTTTACAAAGCTGTCTATACTGTATGTTCCCAGTTCATTCTTTTAGTGTAAGGATTAATCCAATGGGTATAGAACTTGATTTATTAGGAAGAGGTTTGATTTGGTTAATAATACTTTATTTTAATAACTGGAAAGGTAAAGATTTTATCAATCACAGTAATTTGAATCTGTGTCCTGCTTCAAAAAACTATTAGGTTGGTGCAAAAGTAATTATGATTAAAAGGTTAAAATTGCAAAAATCACAGTTACTTTTGCACCAACCTAGTAGTTCAAAACAGGCTGGGGGGAAAGGTGCATTTATCTTTTGTATAAAATGCAGGCAGGGTTATGATCTCATCACACATTAAAAAACAAAAAAACAAAAAAAACCCAAAACCTTTACAATTGGAATTGTGAATAAGAAATGTATTTCCTTCAACTTAATTATTTAGTTTCCTACCAAGAAGTTGCTCTGCAGAGGTCAATTATCCTTCAGGGATATCCTGGAAGAAATGAACAATTAGCTTGATTTTCTGTTGAATTTGGAGCTTGAGACTCAGTATGTGATCTATTAGAAAAAGGAGATAATTCCTCTTAAACCATGTCCTAATCTACATGGAGTCTTACACGGTAGGTAAGAAATCAGCAAAGTAATCCAACCCACCACCACGGGGCCAACACTGAGCATCTTGATATACAGCAACCATGGCTTCAAAACATTAGAAGAAAAATCTCTCATGGGGAGCAATGAAGGATAACAGAAGTCACTCTTCTTATGAAGTGCAAAACCTTATGAAAGGGAAATGCCATTTGATTTTTTTTTTTTTTTTAACTAAACACAATTGCTCAAATCTGATTAAAGGGAACAGCGGCAAACATTGTAATTTGGGATAATCAGGAGAGTGTACAGGTTTATGGAGAGATGAAAGGCAAGAGTAAGACTTTCATAAGCTTTAGACTACCCAAGAGGCTGACTATTACCTGGCTCTGCTCTAAAAAAAGCTGTCTTGCCCCAAGAAACAGAATTTAAAGTGGGGAGTAAATTGAGTTAAAAAGCGTCCTGCACAGAGCTTTTCAGAAAAGCACTGAATTCGCCTACACAATGAATCTAAAAAAAAAAAAAAATTGTTTCCTCTTTAGAAATGTCTTTTTCTTTCTTTTTGAGTTATTTTGACATGGGAGTTGTAAATACCGTGTTTCCCTGAAAATAAGACTGGATCTTATATTAATTTTTGCTCCAAAAGTTGCATTAGGGCTTATGTTCAGGGGATGTCATCCTGAAAAATTATGCTGGGGTTTATTCTCCCTTTAGGTCTTATTTTCGGGTAAAACATTCTTTCTCTCTCTCTCCCTCCCTCCCTACCTCCTTCCCTCTCTAAATTTGAGGATGCTAGTTTGAGCTGGTTCTATTTTCTTGGAAGTCAGGGTTATGTTTTAAGCTTAATAATATTGGGTGCCCCTCAAGACCTTTAAATCACTTGCATGTCACTGATTTAGCATTTCCCCTGAGGATGCATTCATTTGTTCTGTCTCAGTCCTAGGAGTCTGGTTTTTAAACACACACACACATCAGGGAGAGAAATGGGAATATGCAGAGGATTCAAAGAAGAACTCACAAGTATATTATAGAGTGGAAACTTGCTGGAGTTGTGTCATTTCAAGTATAATCCCAAGAAAATAGTCTTATAGCCAGTTGCTACTTTTCTTTACAAGAACAGTTTTTATCAAAAACTACTGAGTGGGTGGCAGAAATAAGTCTCTGCCTAGAGAGAGAGTAGCACTCTCTTGAATGGCTGCTACTTATGATACCAATGGTAATTTGTAATAATACATAGAGAGGGCACCCTGAATTCATTTAACCAATTTCAATGAGATTTAAACACTTTGTACACATTTCCATTTATTTTCACTGCATTCTGGTGAGGCAGAGTGGGCAGATTTTATTTCTCCTGTGCTGTTACAGAGATGGCTGTGATGCAGACTAGAGCTGAGACAGACTGTGTGGAGCAGTGTCTGGTGAGACAAGATTAGGTGCTTCTTGTTGAACGCCTTTAAAGTTATTTTTTCTGATATATTTCCGTTTGAATATATATATATTTTTGTGTGTGCTCAGTTTCACACTGCTTCCAGTCTGGCCTGGGGGTGGGGGGACCCAGGATTTTGAATTAATCTGAAAGGTGTGCTCTTTGAGTTTAATCCTCCTTTTCCCTTAAACTCAACTTCTGCTGACAGCCTCAGTCTGACCTAATAAATTTGAGCCATCGGATTGGCATCAGATGTGGCCAGAAGAGATTTTATGAGGAAATATGTGTTGCAAATACTCAGTGCGGACATGCGTGTCCAACACCAAGCCCCGCCTACTTGGTTGCTTGATGTGTGCTGAAGGGCTGGTACACGCGCCTATCACAGCTTTGGGTATCAACACATACCTGGGTTAAGCCCTGGCTCTGACACAGCATGACACAGTTCATCTGTAACGTGGAGATAATATTGATCACCATCTCATCGGGTTATTTTTTATTTATTGGTAAGGATGAATGAGAATATGTGAGTAAACATGGCAATGACTGTTAACATTCTGTTACCACAGACCCATCCTGAACCAAGCAACTCACACCTCTGTGATGCATATCAGCCTTGGACTCAGATTTCCTGGAGGCTGGTCTTTTCAGTAGTGTACTTTGTTGGTCAACACCCCCAAATGCCAGCTTTCTCTGTTATTTTATGTTGGGACTCCATAAAGGAACTTCCCTGAGTGTAGTTTTTATGTTAACAATATATTACAGAACTCTTAACCTCAGAAAGTTTCCTTGGGCTATATAGCAACTGAGGTTTTGTCCTCAATTGTACTCCAACATGTATGGGCTGAATTACATCAAGACGACTGAGGGTGCCATGAACTAACCTGCGTCCTACTGTCACGCGGGGCAGCCTGTGGGGTCTCTGCTCCCGCTCCCCACACAAGAATACAGGATATAGCTAGGCCAAAAGGAACACCCCCGGAGCCATAGATAGGGGAGTCATACCACTATAGTCTCCCTGGAGGCTGGATTCATATGACGTGCGACCTACTGTCCGCTTTTCTGCCAACCGACTGACTCCTCCACTCGACTCCCCAGCGCAGCTGCGGCAGTTATATTAGTGGACAATGGCTCAAGGGTTACAGCTGATGGCCAACTAGCCACAGCTGACGGCCATCTACTACCCAAGCCCCGCACCTTTCCACCTGAGGCCGAGAGCCTGGAAACTGCTCTCTGGGGCTCTGTCCCCACACCTACTGAGTAGTAAATTTTGCCATAAGGAAGCCACACACCTCATAAAACTCTATCTGAAGTTACAAAATAAACGCGATGGCAGTTTCCAAATGCATTTCTGTGCTTTGCTACCAGAGTGGAAGCATCAGAGAATGCTATGTCTGAAGACATCTTGGATAGCACCGGCTCACTGCTCAGCCCATTTTACAGATGAGGAAACCAAAACAAAATGTTCACCTAAAAGAGGTCCAAGGTGGCAGCAGCATAGGCGGACACTGAACTTGCCCTCCCATGAGCAAACTCAAATACATACTTATATAGACAATTACTCTCCAGCTGAGAGCTGAATGAACAGCTTCTGAACAACAAACAAGAGAAACAGACTGAATAGAGAAGGCTGGGGAGCCAAGAGAGCTCCCTGGGAGCTGCAGGACCTCTCTAGGTTGGAGGAGTCATAAATGCTATTGTTTACGACCCCTCACCATCAACCCCACCATGGTAGGACGGAGGGAGCTCTACTGGGGGCTTTGGCTTACCTGCAGGATAACCGTTTTGGTGCATTCCCAGTAACACCTCCCAGAGCCTTTGGCCTCCAAACACAGGGAGCAAGCACGAACAGGGGTCACCATGCACTTGACCTCCCTGCTGTGAGTCACTCCAGCCCAGTGAGCCTGTACCTCAGTTTCCAACCAACTTCCCAAATTACTGGGCACATACGGCTTGAACAGAGGTCACTCCTACACAAGGCTATGTTCTGTAAAACAAACAAGAGAGAGACCACATACAGAAGGCTGGGGAGCTGGAGGAATTCTCCAGGCTTGAGGGGCTGGTGAGCTCCACTCTTTACATCCCGTCCACCTCCATAGGGTGGGCCGGGGGCTCTATCCAGGTGCTCTGCCCTGTCTGCAATATCACTGCAGCACATTCCCCATACATCCCCAGGTTCATTTCGGCCTGAACAAAGGGTGTAAGCAGGATCACAGGCCATTGCTACACACAGCTGGCCTCCCCACCTGGCGCCCTCTGGCTTGGTGGGCCAGTGCCAAATGGAAGAATAATTAAAGAACTTGGGATCTGAATCAAGGATGCCTGATCTCAAGAGTTGTGCTCTTTTCATTTAGTTCAATCTTTGCCTCATTAGGGAGTCCCTGAGCTGAGGAGACTGGAAACAGTAGCTGTCACCAATGGTGGCAACAAAAGTGTCCCCTCACTGGGAATTCTCTGCCATGGCTGATAACGGCTTTTGTATGTCTAAGACTGGGATCTGGAAATTGGCCTGCTAACCTAGCCAGACTGCAAAAACCCTATTCCATTAAGGGCCATTCAAATCAACCAAATTATCAACACTCTTAAAAATGGATCTATTAATAATTCAAACGGTTTAGTAACAATGCAAGCATTTTCTTACGTTATATTAGAAAATTTCACAATGTTTGCCTATATTTATAAATGTGATGGATTTAGTTTTCAGAAATAGTATGATTATTAGGCCCTGACACATTTGTTTCTGCACTGAATAGCCTAGCTTGATGAAAAATTTCCAAAGTCAATAGCTCTTATTTAAATAAATATAATTTTTCTAGGAAAACTGTGAATTCATCCTAAGAAAAAGGAAACTATGTTTGACATAGGATTAGAGGTGTTTAAATGTTTTCATTTCTTCTAATTTTTTGATAATTGGTTATGGGTTGTAACTTCCTGGTCAGGACTCATTCTGTTCCACTGGCTGTAACAGGTAATAAAGAGAGTTTCCATAGTGTCAATCTGCACACACGTACACTTGCACAGGCATTTACACACTTATTATAGTCATTCATGCGCACATTGGACAGATCCTTATTTGTGGATGAATGAATTTATCATTAAATACGTAAATTTATTTGGAGGCCTACAAGAAGTTAACTGCTCTTCTAAAAAGGAGAGCAGAGATTTTGTCTTAAGATCTTAACTCAATTCCTATTAGCTGCCTAACACTAAGTGACTTCAAACCTTTAAGTTTCAGTTTCTACATCTGTCAGACTGTGATAAATAATACTTATCTCATGAATGATGAGGGTTAAATTAGGTAAGACACATGTGAGTAAATTAATATTTAATTCTATGAATGGTTCCATGAGGTTGATATAACTACGCACGTTTTGTAGAGGAAGCAATCAGGAGTCTCCCCCGTCTGACTCTCCCATGCTGCACAGAATGGCATCTATGTAGCCAACACATGAGGCCACCTTCTGATTTGTGTATCTGACGTCTCGCTTTCAAGTTTCAGGATAATTTAGAAGTAGCAAGAAGCTTCCTCTTATCTCAGGTGACACTGCAATTGTTCTTATCAGGTAAGAAACATAGAGTCTCTTTTTTATCAATTAGATACTCATTAAGGTTAGTGAACTTTTATTGATTGGTAAAGGCGTGTGTGGTTAGTTAAAGGGGTAGTATCAACTTAAGTGTTCACTGCAAAGCAGAGGATACCTATCACCTCCCCTGAAAG
Source organism: Rhinolophus sinicus (assembly GCF_057876585.1). Lineage (NCBI taxonomy): Eukaryota > Metazoa > Chordata > Mammalia > Chiroptera > Rhinolophidae > Rhinolophus > Rhinolophus sinicus. The sequence goes on from NC_142507.1 coordinate 34,410,477, forward strand.
TATTTTCATTTATTTCCTTGGGTTTTATTAACCATCTAACATCACAACCTAGGAAGGCTGTTTAAATATCTGAGCGAGAATTGATTGTGTATTTTGACATAGTTGTGCTTTTACAGGAGTATCAATGATCATATGGATTGGTTGTCCGTTTGATGAACTTCTTGCACGAGTGGTGTTGACAGACTGTTCCTTTGAGGGCCTGTTGGCTTCACCAGCATTATTCTTCTACTCTATGGGGGTAAACATTTTTCTTTGTGTGTGTGGGAACACACTTCTAAAATCACGCAGGAAGGCAGTGGGAATATATGATTTTAATATACAAATAGTTCTGTTATAGACAACTTTTCAGGAACATTTAGTGCACAAAGCCAAGTAGATCTATATATTGATTTAGGTTGGCTGGTTGCCAGGATAGGAGAACCTGATTCATCTCCTATAAACTCACTGTTCTCTTTAGAGTCTCAGTATTTTCACCGGCAGCATTTCTCCCAGGATTATAAAGTCTTTGCTACCTACATGGGCATAGGCACAGAAGAAAAAAATAATAAAGGGAGACAGAAACTTGTGCAGACGATTTTGATGATAGAATTACAAAGCATAAAAAATGTTTACCTTTGATACCTTTTTTATAAGAAACCTAGGAGAAATCATCTTTGCACTTTTTCTCCAATTTTTGACCTACTTTTGGCAAAGGAAGGAGGATAAGGCAATAATGAGATGGGGTCTGGAACTTGGTCCCCCTGAGCTGTCCTCTACCCTTCACTTGTCCTCTGTGTGGCCTGAAGGACGTCCCCTATAGCTCCACGATGCAGGCTCACCATCTCCAGAATGAGTGTAATTATAACTACATGTAGAGCTGTGAAGATAAAAGAAAACGTATGCAAAGTACCCAGAAAACAGTAAGTAATTAATAATGTCAGCTATTTTTATTTTTTTAAGAAGATTATTATAGCCCCCGGGAAGGCAAATAACTAGTAGTTAGAATATGTGTATCAGAAGTAGGCAAGGTGCTACATTCTGTTTTCAGCTTTACTGTTGACTCATTGCATACTTGGTATTAGTAATGTATCTTCTTATTTGTGCCATTCGATTTAAAATTACATGGAAGATATGATGTTGGAAATTGGTGATAATAACAGACACCTGAAGTGTTTTCAGAAAGGAATGTGGAAATAATGGGGGAGGGATAGGTCATACAGAGCCTGCTGACCATTGTGAGGACCTTGGCTCTGACTTTCACCACTTCAAGGCTTTAAGAAGAGGAGTATAATAGCCTGAATTATGTTTTTAATTAACTGTTGTGGTTGCTGTGTTGACAATAGTCTATAGGGTGGGAGTTGGAGAGAAATGGAAGGGAAGAAGCATAAAGACCGTTTGGGTGGTTATTGCAGTGATCCAAGTGGGAGTTGATGGTGTCTTAGATCAGGATGATGGCAGTGGAACTTTTGAGAATTAATTATATTCTTGATGTATGTTCAAGGTAAAGACAACATGTAGATGGATTGGATGTTGGGTACAAGAGAAAGAGGGGTTGAGAATCATTTCAAAATTTTGACCTGAGTGACTAGAAGGACAAAATTGCCACCAACTGGGATGAGGAGAACTGCAGTGGAGAAGATTTGGGTGGAAGATGAGGAGCTCAGTTTGGGACATGCTGAGCTTCAGAATGTTTATTTAATTCTCGGTAGAGATGTCAATTAAGCAGTTAGAGATGTGAATCTAGAGTTAGAGATACGAATCTGGAGGTCAGATTGGAGATGTAAATTTGGAAATTATTTGCATAAAGATGGTATTTAAGGCCATAGACTGGATAAGATCACCAAGGACATAAGTGTGATAAAAAGAGAGGACCAAGGGGTGAACCCTGGGACAGTTTATTTCATTAAATGATGTCTCCCCCAAATTAAAGGAAGACCAACATTGTTCAAAAGAACCCATATATGCATTTGGTCACTTCTGTGACTTGTAACTGTAAAAAGTATAAGCCTTCCTGCTTTTGCTAGGATGCTGCTGAAAGAGAGGGTAAAGTATACACCAGGTGAAACTCTTATCTTTTGAATACATCTTAACTATCGCGGACTTGCATCTGGAATATATAAAGAATGTTCAAATTCAATAATAAGAAAACCAAACCTCAGTTCAACTATAGGCAACAGTCCTGAACTAAAACTTTACCAAAGAATATATAAAAATGGAAAATAAACACATTAAAAGATGCACAATATCATTTTTTATGGAAATGCAAATTACAATAACAATGAGATATCACTGCACAGCACCTAAAATGGCTAAAAAGCAAAAACAAGAGCAAACAAATGAAAAACTGATAACACCAAAAGCTAACGTGGACTCAGAGCAAGTGGGACACTGATACTGCTGTTTAGGGATGTAAAATGCTATAGCCACTTTGGGAAACAGGCAATTTCTCATAAAGTTAAATGCATACTAATCATATACCTAGCAATGCATGTTTATCCAAAAGAAATAACACCTTATGGTCACACAAAATTCTGTACACACATTTTTAATGGCTTTATTCATAATTGCCCCACACTGGAAACAACCTAAATGTCATTCAACTGATGAATGGATAAACTGTCACGCATCCTTACAATGGAACACTATTTAGCAATAAAAAGGGATAGACTACTGATACACACTAACATGGATGAATCTCAACTGCATTGTGGTAAGTTAAAAAACCCAGGTTCGAAAAGCTACATATTGTTTGATTTGATAAAGACAACCTATAAAGGCAGAGAATAGGTCAGTGGTTGTGGTGGATTGGGGTTGTGGAGAAGGATGGATTAAAAAAAGTGAATACTTTGGGAGGTGGAACTGCTCTATACCTCAATTGTGGTAGTGGTTACCTTACTGTATACATTTGTCAAAGCTCATAGAACTGTACATCAAAATGAGTGAATTTTAGAGTACAAATAATTATATTTCAATCACCCTGATTAAAAAGAAATAGTCGCATTTCTCTACCTGAACAATAAACAACTGGAAAAAATTTAGAACAAACAAAAAGCCATATGGCTTCACAGTGTTGGACTGTTGGGAAACTACCTCAAAAAGTCAAGAGAAAGCCAGTTGCCATACTGAAGTATTCCCCAAGCGCTGGGTAGGAGACAGTCTATGATGTCAGATCCCCTTTCATTTGCTGCATCCAAGAGCACTTTGAACAAAACCAGCGGTACACTGCTGTAGACCATTGGATAGCATACTCATCTCGGTGAAAGATGACCCAGCCTAACATACTATAAAGTGTCAGCATACAACAAGCTTGTTGAATTTTAGATCCTAGACTCAGAGACACCATGTATGGTATTTTCACCCGGGGTGAGTTTGACCTAAAACACCACAGGCAGATTCTCTGGAGTAAAAGATTTTCAACTAGCTGTCAGTGATGATTAGTTACAAAGGGAAAGGGAAGTTGCCCCATTTGACACTAAATGACAGAACAATGTGACAAAAGGTAAAAACAGAAAAAAAAAAAAAAATCAGTCTCTAAGACAAGAGATTGATTCCCAGTAGTATGAAGGACAAGTCTTTTGATTACATCTTTTTTCCTATGAATCATAAATCCCTACTCTCAAAAGGCTTTCTAGGCTGGGCTCCTAGATTTAGGCCCGGTGACCTCCAAAGTTCAATTTCCAGAGTTCAAGGAATCTGACCTGCATTTAATATTTAGTTTCTGTCTATTTTTGCAAAGTGTATTCTAGAGGAGAAGCCACAGAATCTCATTATGGCCCTATAAATCAGGCATGACATGGACAGCACATTCTATCGCTTTTTAAAGACCTGAGTAATGGGTTAAAACCCTGATTATTAGTTAAGATGCTTTTTCAAGCCTCTTGACTTGGGCTTCTAGCCAGGCTATTAATTGGAAGGTTGGCTTGCTGTAAAACCTCAACCATGAGAATAATGTACTGGGCAAGGTTTGCTAGAGCACCAGACAGGGTTCCTGATATAAGGGCTGGCATTAGGGTAGGAAGAAGCAAGACTTTATAATAAAATAATGATGATGATGATAATGGCAAGTCAAAGTATCATATGCTAAATCACAAATGTGTAGAAGAAATAATAAACACAATAGAGAAGCAGACTACTGTAAACAGGTTTGAGAATCACACACACAGGCCTGCCTGTGAGTCCAAGTTCCACTTCTTTGTAATTGTTAAACACTGGGCATCTTATGTAACCTCTGTCTCAGTTTCTTTATCCAGGAAAAAAAAAAAAAAAAGAAGATAGTTATAGATTCTGCTACTTAAACTTGTGAGAATTAAGGGAGATCATGCCCATAAATGTTTAAGTATAGCGTGTGGCATAGAAAGCACTCAATGGGTTAGTTGTTTGTAGGAAAGGCAGTAGAAATAGTAGTAAGACTGGAAAACAGCAGCTCTTTCTGCAATGGTATATCAAGTGTGCTGGGTCAGGAGGGAAGAAGGGAAGGTCCTGGCTGGAGCTATAAATGTTGGAGTGTAAATAGTACTTAAAATCGTGGGGGTGGAGTGAGATTAACTAAGGAGGGAATGTAGTTACACAAGAGGGAAAGGCCTAGCACAGAACTCACCAGAACTAAAGTTTAGAGATTGGGCAGAAAAGGGGCTAGGAACATTGGAATTTTTTTCTTTTTTTTCCTTTTCATTCGTTTTGGAACTTACCTCTCTTAACACTTTACGAATCCCCCATAAACATCACAGTGATGGAATTAGGCCTCTATCTAAATTCTGACAGGTATCTCCACAGATTTTCATTTCTGTCATTATTAGTGGAATGTGAAAAAATAAGTGAAATAAACTTCTGTTGACTTATGTAATTTTAGTCCAGGTCTCCACTGTCAAAGTAAAGGGTTGAGGCAATTATCTGGATAATTCAGGCAGAACCTACCAGGCCCTTGGGACTCTGCTCTCCTTCTGCTCCTTTTATACGAGTAACCAGGGAGCCACTTCAATCCTTTCTCCACTCAGGTAACTCTGGTCTTGCTATGTCTTTAACCACTGGACCTTGTCACTGAAATAAATATATCATATTGGAAACAAATACCAGCAAGGGAAGGCATTCTCATTTCACATGTGGATGTGTTTTATTTCCATATGGACTATGGTGTGAGCCAGTACAAAAGGCAGATCTAAAATGGAAAGAATAAATAAATGAAGGCAGACAGTCGGGAACTGAGTCCTTGTCATTTTGAAAGGAAATTAAGCTCACTAAAGGTGAAAGAGCTGAATTTTCTCAACGAGAGCCTGTATTGTCATTTATTATTATTTGTGGCTCTTTGGGAGAAGAGCAGGAATACTAAAATAAAAGAGAACATTTTGACCTGTGTCACCAAACACCAGATGAATTTATAGCCTCCTCATTAGAGATATTTTTGTAATCAAGAAGCAGCACTTTAGCCTCATGAAAAGGGATGTGAGGAGGATGAAATGTTTTTGATTAAAAAAGCCTGGGAAATTTTACTTGCTCAGATGCCCAGGTTAGAATAAATAACGGCAGAGAAAATAAAAATCTCACTAGCAAAGGACACCTTCCTTTTTGTGAGACTGAATACAAGTCCATGGAACTTGCAGTTGTGCCCAAATAAAGAGAAGCCACCAGCTCTAATTCAGCATTGACCGAGCCTGACAGATTTTATCTTAATGAGGCACAGATCCTAGGACAGGAGAGGAGCAAAACAAAGCTGTGTGATAAGGTACACAGTGCAGTAATTGGATCAAGCTGAGGCAGTGGTGGTCCTTCACAGCAGCCGTGGGTACAAATGAAAGGGCTGTCTCTTGCGAATAAGTTGCAATGTTTCAGTTTTTACTTTTGTCCGTAAGTTGTGTTTCAGAAGAAAAGTCTTAAAAGCGTGTTTTTCCTTTTCAATTTGCCTTCTGATATTTGTCTCTGTTCACACTTCAGCAAATTTAACAACACGGCAAATCTTGAGATGTTTGAAATCCTTTAATTTACATGAGTATAATAAACGTACTTTCTCAGATCTTAGGACCTTGTTCTACATCTGGTAAATTCCCTATATTGCTAGCATAGTGTTGCAATTTGCATTTTATTTTCCATGATTTGCCAGCATTCCCAAGAAATGCTAGGTCAATATTGACATCATATATGCAATGAAATGAGCCCTCCAGAATAAACTGAGATCTTGTTACAATCAAAGTAGTCTTTAACCTCCGTGATCCACGGCAATCTTATTATATAATAGTTTCATGGACATTGTTTTGGTACTCTATTGCTTCATAACAAACTATCCAAAATTTTGTGGCTTAAAACAACAATTTATCATTTCATTCTACAATCTGGATTCGGTTCAATGATGTAGTTCTTCTGTGGGGGCTGGAACATAGAAGATGGCTTCTTTACTCACATGTCTGGGTGTCATTTGAGATGTTAGAAGCAACTGGGGCTGGTCAGGCATCTTCACCCGGCCTCTTCATGTGGTGAGCTTGGGTCTCCTAATGGCATCATGGTCTCAGAGAAGTCTGACTTCTTACATGGTGCTTGACTTCCTAGAAGGAGGCAGAAGCTTCCAGTCCTTTTAAGGCCAGGGCTTGTCCCATAACATCACTTCTGCTACATTGAGAGAAGGCCAGCCCAGCTTCTAAGGGACAGGAAATAGCTTCATCTCTGAGGAGATGAAGAAGCACTTACAGGAGGGAAGGAGTTGACAGTGGGCATCTTTAGGGGACTGATGAGCATTGCCTGTTGAGTTCATTGCTTGAAGATGGTTTGTTTCTATTGAGCATATTATTTCAGAGATATGAGTGTTTCATTTAAAGAGTGTTTCTCAAACAATTTTACGGTTATTCATAGTAAGAAACATCTTATATCATGATTCAATATACGAAAATCAGTTTACAGAAATATAAATATATATTCTATAATATATATATGTGTATGTGTGTATGAGGTCTAACAATTAACTTCGCGAACTTGCCACTGTGTGCTTACATTGGCAGCACTGTACAAACAGCTCGGTAAGGTTTCATAACCTCCGTGTATCAGTGTCTCACAGCTGTGTTCATGTCGACGTGTGGTGGTGTCTTGCTGAATGATGTTCATTATTGTTGTTGCATGTTTTTTTGTGCTGTCGCAAGAATGTCTGAGTTTGAGTTATTAAACTTGGCAAGAGTGAAAGTGAAATCAGGAACATGTTAGTCCAAGTTTATGAGAATAATGCCATGAAGAAAATGGCAGTGTACAAATGGATTCAACGTTTTTCTTAGGGGAAAGAACGCGTCACTGATAAAGAGAGGTCAGGGCGACCAATAACAAGAAGTGATGAAAACATTGCAAAAATTCATTGACTTATGTGTCAAAATCATCGGCTGACTCTGAGAAGCATAGCAGACCAAGTAACCATCGAGAGAGAAACAGTTAGGAAAATCTTAACTGAAAATCTTGGCATGAGAAAGGTGTGTGCAAAAATGGTCCCAGAGGAGCTCTTGCATCAGGACAATGCACCAGCTCACACGGCACTATCCGTGAGGGAGCTTTTAACCAGTCAACAAATAACTGTATTGGAACACCTCCCTACTCACCTGATCTGGCCCTGAATGACTTCTTTATTTACCTGAAGATAAAGGAAATATTGAAAGGAAGACATTTTGATGACATTCAGGACATCAAGCATAATACGATAACAGCTCTGATGGCCATTCCAGTAAAAGAGTTCCAAAATTGCTTTGAAGGGTGGACTAGGTGCTGGCGTCGGTGCATAGCTTCCCAAGGGGAGTGCTTCAAAGGTGACCATAGTGATATTCAGCAATCATAATTGTCAGAATATATATATATATATATATATACATATATATATATATATATATATATATATATATATATATCCCTATACATATACATGAGTTCATGAAACTGTGTTGATCCTTAATATGTGCGCTGAACTCTGTTCTTTTTTATTCTGTTTCATTTTAAAGAAAGTTGGTCTTGACCCATAAAATTGATTTTATAACCTACCAATGGGGTAACATTATGATTTTAAAAAGACCTATCTAATTCTGTCTAGTCTATTTGTTTTACAGATGACGTTGCTGAGGATTCCTGGGGTTGGTGACTTGTTAGGTTGGAGGAAGAACTAGAATGTAGGTCTCCTGACTAAGAGGCTAATGTTCTACTACACGCCACACTTAATCACTTATATATGCAGAGGAAACAGTGGTCTGATGTGAACGACTGATTCTGTCTAGGTTATGCTTTCTCATTCTGATCTCCACAAAGGTGCAAATGAAGGATTTTTAAAAAGCACTTCCTTTCTTATTTCCCTACAACTTAACCATGCTTAGTAGAATTATTCAAGTGTAAGCATTAATTTACAGCACTTTCAAGTAATAACCTAGTCTCTGCCCTCAGACATTTTTTTTTTTTTTTTTCTTTGTAGCTTGCCTCCTTACAATTCTAGGATGTGTAAAGAAATAAAAAAAAGTCCGTAAAGCCATCGTATTTACTTATTAATGCAGAGGAAACATTTTCTGATTTGAACGCTGTGAGGAAACAGAGCAGTTTCCTAAGGGAGGTGGTGGAGACATCACGGGAGATTTTGAGGACTAGGGTTTTATTGTATTTCTGCCTGGAATCATAGATTGACTAGATGACCTATGAATCCAAATCACTGCTCACCTTGGTTTAGTGGTGCCTGAGGCTGCCTTCACTGATGGCTCATTGGCTTTCCAGCAATAAAACTGCTTATTGAGTAAACTAAACTATCTCTAAACGTAGGCCTGTGGTTGGCAGTGCAGAGCTGTCAGGTATTACTTTGGTTCTTCCTGTAGCTTCAGGTACTACTGCAGCACAGTGCATTGGAAATATGATGTGAGCCACATAGGGGGCACTTTTAAATTTTCTAGAACCCACATTAAGAAAAGTAGAAAGAAACAGGTGGAACAGATTTTTATATTTCATACTTTGAAATAAAGTTAGACTTATAAAAAGACTGTAGAAATAGTGCAGTAGTCCCATATACTCTTCACCCAGCTTCTTTTAATCTTAGCATTTGGCATAAGCATGGTAAAGTTATCAAAACTAAGAAATCAACATCGGTGCTGTACGAGCAACTCTGCTGCCGATTTCATTGGGATTGGTGAAATTAATTAAACCGTTATACCCAGAATATTATTGCTGCAACATTTAATCAATGTACAAATGATCAACGAGCTATTTTACATTCTTTATTTTGTACTAAACCTTTAAATCAGGTGTGTATTTTACACTCACTGCACCTCTCAGTTCAGGCCAGCTACATTTCAAGCACTCAGTTGCCATGTGGCTGGTGGCTGGTACCACTCTAGCAACTCAGAGAAGATCTGTCATCAGCAGTCGACTTATTCTGGTGTGAATTATAGGTAGAGTACCTGAGTCCATGAAGTACGATGGTAGAGGCAAACTAGCCTGCTATTTAGAGCGCCATTTAGGGGTCATGCAGAGTGGAAGTCCAACTCTGCAACTTATTATTAACTGTGTGACCCTGACCTATCATTCAAGCTTTCTGAGCCCCTTTCCTTCCTCTGTTAAAAAAAGAAGATGGAGAAGGAGGAGGAGGAGGAGGAGGAGGAGGAGGAGGGAAGGAAGAGAACAATAGTACATGTTAAATGCTTTCACAGCCCTTTACCTGGAGTTGCTACAAAACAAATGCTAGCTTTTAGTGCTCATCTGTGTCATCACCAAAAGATCAAACATATGTGTGCTTTCTTCAGAACTGAGTGATATTAAAAGTTGGGTTAAGGCTCTGGTTAATATTTTAGAAAAGCTCAACACGTGTATTTGAGGACCTACGGTTTTCCAGGCATTTTGCTGTGTTCGGGGCTAAAAGATGAATAAAACTCTTTATGAAGTACACTATTTGGTAAAAGACAGATAGTATTTAAACAAGAAGACTTCATTTTCTGTGTGTATATGTGTTTATTTGTGTGTCTGTGGCAGGGGTTGGGGAAATAATTATTGTGGCTATTTATTTTTTAAATGACAAAGTAATTCAATCTTTTAATGTTATGAAAATAATTTAAAAATTTGAATATGACATCGTACAATTAAGTTTGTGAGCTCATCACAGAAAAAGTGCTACATACCTCATTGCTGAGTATCACCACAGTCACCTTCGAAGCACTCCCCTTGGGAAGCTGTACACTGACACCAGCACCTAGTCCACCCTTCAAAGCAATTTTGGAATTCTTTTTTTGGGATGGCCATCAGAGCTATTGTCATATTATGCTTGATGTCCTGAATGTCATCAAAATGTCTTCCTTTCAATATTTCCTTTATCTTTGGGTAAAGAAAGAAGTCATTGGGGGCCAGACCAGGTGAATAGGAAGGGTGTTCCAATACAATTATTGGTTTACTGGTTAAGAACTCCTTCGCAGACAGTGCCGTGTGAGCTGGTACATTGTCATGACGCAAGAGCCATGAATCGGTGAAAAGTTATGTCGTTTTGGTCTAACTTTTCCATGCAGCCTTTTCAGCACTTCCAAATAGTAAACTTGGTTAACTGTTTGCCCAGTTTGTACAAATTCATAATGAATAATCCCTCTGATATCAATAAAAGGTTAGCAACATCATTGCAACAAGTTCGCCAACTTAATTGTCTGACCTTGTATTAACAATAATCTTATCATCCTCACAAAGCTTACTCTCCTTGCCTCTCTCTTGGCATTTATTTTGGAGTGTTTAATTTGTTTAATTTTGTGTATTTGTAATCATAGTGCAGGTATAATGTCTTATATTCTCTATATTGTTAAGTGTTTGCTGCAGAATCTGAAATACTTATTTGTGTAAAATGTATAGTTACCTAAGGTATTTTAAAAATCAATAGATCAAGCTGCATTCATTAGTTGGAATAAAATGTACTTATTTCTTGTTATAGACTAAAGCTCATGGAGATGGTTAGGTCAGTTAAGGAAAAATATCGATGGGAATGATAATAACTGAGCTAACTTTTCTTGAGCACTTATTATGCACTATTGTTCGATGAACCTAGCAATAGGACTCAAGAGCTCTGTCTTAACTAATACCCTACAATGTCTCCAGGAGAGATTTTTGCTTTTTAAATTTCTGAGAATAGCATAAGTCAGTTTTTAAAATCCTGACACATACAGAGAATCAGGAAAGCACAATAGGATTCTACCAAACATGTAATGTAACTGTTTCTGGGAAGTTGTACTATCAGTGACCCTCCCTCCCTTTTTTCCTCCCTCCCTCTCTCTTTCCTTTCTTTCCTCCCTCCCAGTTTCCCTGTCTCCCTCCTTCCTTTCCTTCCTTCCTTCCTTCCTTCCTTCCTTCCTTCCTTCCTTCCTTTCTTCCTTCTTCCCTTCCTCCCTTCCTTCCTTCCTTTCTTTTTTCTTCCCTTCCTCTTTTCCTTCCTTTCTTACTATCCTATATTTTTGACATTTATTTTGTATCATGCAAATTATCTAATTTTTCATATTATAGATACAATTTGAGAAATGAACTACATTGAACTTTCAAAATGAAGACTAATAGCTCATTGATGTATTTGAAAATATTCTATTATTAGTGCAGTGATCATAAGAAAAACACACTAAATCTTGGCCTTTATGTTTGCTAGACATATTCTTTTTAGGCATCTTAATCTCTTTGAGTCTCAGTTTCCTTATTTGTAAAATGAGAATAAGAAATACACCTTCCTTCTAGGGTTGTTTTAAGGATTAAAAACAAAATGTATGTAAAGCTTGTGGTACTACAGGTGCTTTACACATGTTTATCACAGAATAAGTGTTCAATAAATGGCTGTTTAATAGTCAGTCCAAGAAGTCAACCTACTTGGGGTTGGGGGGTGAGCTTAGAAATAAGGACTAGTACAGCAAGAATGCAAAAAGAAAGAGTATTTAGCTTTTAATTAGCTAAATGTGACCTTCGTATTGAGATGATTGTTTTGAAATCCGAACATTTTAAGCGAGATAAAACTTTTTTCCCCATTCTTTTATCTCCCATTTAATTTTTCAAGAAACAACCTAGAGGATTTTAAGCAGGGTGTTTCTTTTATTACTTAAAAAGTACTGTGCTTCTAGCTCTGCCAGTGAGACCACGAGACTCCCTGCACTGGCATGGAAGGAGGCCATGAGGAAAAGGAAATGGGAAACCAGAAGCTGTCCCCTTATGATCCAAGAGGGTTTGGGGAAGGGGCAGGCTGAGCTAGAGTGAGGAGGGCTTCCTGTCGCTCAGTATAGGTACAATCTCCACATCTCACTGGCACAGGGAAACCGGAGTCATCCAAATAATTTGGGGATCCTGAGAATATGAGTACTAACAGCATGGTGTGAGGAGGGGCTGTAGGCTGTTATAAAATGCCAACCTTTACAATGGAGCTCTGTCCAACATTGTTTAGAAGTGATGGCGCCATCACTCTTAGGAATGAGCCTAAGAGAGCATCACCGGCTCCCCTTGGCCATTGTAAGGCTTAGAACAGGGGTGTCCAAACTGCAGCCTGCGGGCCAACTGCAGCCTGCAATCCATTTTTAATTGTCCCGCAGCAAATTCCAAAAATATATTTAGTTTACTTAAATGAACCAGGTGAGGCAATACATACTTCACCTCGAGTGAGTGGCCTGGCTGTTTATGTATTTTACCACATATGGCCCTTGGTAAAAAACGTTAAAAAAAGTTTGGACACCCCTGGCTTAGAGGAATTGGCCTGGCAGGGAGATATGAAGTCACTGAGAACCAGAAGACTGTCAGAGGTTGGAATGAAGAGGCCACGGAGCAGGAGATTCCAAGATGAGCACAGCAGAATAGATTTAAATGGTTGGGACTGTGGACTCTGGCAATGAACACCAGAATCTCACTCTTAAAAAATGTGAGATAGAGGCAATATACTTCTGCAACTCGAGTTCATGGAGCAGACCATACCATTTGTCCCAGAGGACACTGGGTCATTTGTAGACTCCTCCGTGCACTAGCACTAGGTCACGTTGTAACATTAGGTACATTTCTCCACATACTCTGACAACATTTTTACAAGTAGCAGGGGAAGGATAGATAGTTTTAAATACTGAAAAGCAACTCTTAGACCAGAAGAGACTGAGTTTTCTTAAGTGAATAATGAAATTATTGGATCTAAGTTTACCAAATTGGACTAAAATTTATTTTCTCCTCTATTAACTGCTGGTGTGGGTGTGTATATGTATATGTTGAGAAGGATGGGAGTTTCCACTCATTGAGATGGGTAAGGATGCGAGAAGAGCACATTTTTGGAGGGGAAGATCAAAAGTTTCATCTTGGACATACGTGTATTAAATTTGAGAGGCCTATTAATGATATATAGACATGTATAAGTGGGCATTTAGATATGTATGTCTGAAATTCAGAAAAGAGAGCTGTGCTTGAGATAAAAATGTAGGAGTTATCAGCAAATAGATGGTGTTTTGTGCCAGGGCATGGCTGGTCCTCAGCAAGGTAAGTGTTTGAAGAACACACACCTTCCACCAGTTATCTTTTGGCAACCATTGTGTGCATAGCTGGGGCAGGGAGATGGTCGCTTAACTGATTCCCCCTTTTTTTCTTGATAATAAGCCTAAGAAAAATGGAAAAGTGGGAGTGGACTTGGATGCTCTAGAGGGTGTGTATTGATGCTGAGTACAAAATTCCTAGAATTGTGCATGTTGCCTGAAAGGAAGGGAGCGAGCAAGCCTTCCCATATGCCCTACAACCTTCATGGAAGGAACAGTAAGGACACTATTTGCATGTCATCCAGGTCAATGTTTTAAGAAGAAAAGTCCCTGATTTAATACAAAGGCATGAGAAGAAAAGACATGAAAAGCCACTTACCTCCTACTGTTTCTCCTTCTTTACCTTCTGAAAATAACATCTTTGGGAGCTAGGCCTGAATATTTATCTGTCTATCTATTGGGATTTTCATCCTTGTCATATTCATGCCTTATAAGGAGACATTTAAGGCATGTAACTCATATTCCCTTCCTTCCATTTGTTCTCTCCACATTTACCTCTGCTTCACACATCCATCTTCCCTAAGTGTGTTCAGACATGACAGTGGAAGTAAATGCTTTATTTCATGTCACTGTGGATGGATGCCATCTTTCCAAGTAGATGCATGTGAACCGATCTTCTCTGCATCACTGACATAACATAAAACTCCCACTCTGTTGAGGTGTTGGCAGGTCTGTTGTCATACCTGACTTGTTTTCAGTTGCTGATTCTGCAGAATCAATCTTATTCTTGAAACAAATGTAATCTTTTCTTCTGAGAAGCCCAAGCAAATTATAGGAGGAAGGTTAATAATAATAATGGTAATAATGATATTAAGTAGACTAATATTGATAGTTGCCATTTATTAAATAACTTCTTGTGTACTGGAACCCTATGTTCGTTCCTTGCCTGCCTTATCTCAGATACATGTGAAGTGGGTTTGGGAGGTCATGTGTATAGTGGTTAGGGCCCGAGTTCTGATGTCAAACTGTGTGGGTTGGACTTTTGGCAGCATCACTCATCACTGTGTGAACTGAGACCCCTTTTGCCTTGAATTTTTCATCTGAAAAATGAGAATAATAGCAGTGAGCATAATGAGAGTACCTCTTACATAGGGTAGTTTCACTGACTAAATTTGATAACATAAAGAAACTAAATTTGACATATAAAGAAATTAGAAAAACACTTGGCACATAGTAAGTGATCCATAACTATCAGCTTTATAAATATCAATATTACATTTGTCCTCCTGTCAAAATGAGGAAAACAAATTAAAGATAAGTGATCTTATACTGTACCATGATAGATGAAATGTCTGGACTTAAATATCAGGTTTTTTTGTTTTTTGTCTTTTTAAGGCTGTATGTCATCCAGTGGTCCAGAGGCTAAAATAGTTCCATAAGAAATTTCTGACAATTGAATGTAACTGAGTGTTTCATTCTAATATAAGAGATAGTAAACATGCTCTGTGCTGTATCACATGAGTACATGTTATATCACTCTAAAGAAGTGACCACAGTACTCCCATTTTACTTGACTTTTGTACAAGTTTGGGTGGACTTGATCTATATGCAAACTAAAGCCACAACAACAAAACCCCTGCAGCTATGTGAGAAGGCCAGTACACCTAACCGCTACCACATCAGCTCCTAGGCTGCAGCATCCTGACCCCACTGTCCAGCCTCTGTGTGTAAAAGTCTTTTGTAGACTTCAAAGCTCTTATCATTATCGTCTTGAGATGCCTATTGTGTGGGTACCAAAACCTAGAAATATTTGTGGCATCTTGGTACAAATAAAAAGCCCCTGAAAATCAATGTTATAGCTTCTAGTGCATTTTTCCTCTCTGTTTTTCTTGTGTCTAATGTTGAAAACTGTCCACATGGTATACACTAGTTCTCAGTGCAGACCACAAAGATGCCAGCTGGCTGCATGCCAGTGTCAGGAGGATAAGATTGTTGAGTTTCCTCATAGCAAAACCTTGTCAATGACAAGCATTGTTTCTGAATCTGAAATATTTTTCTTTTCTGTCCCTTTGGTTTCTCTTCCCACTTGGGGCTGGACCTGGAATAGGTTGCTAACTCTATCATGCTAGCTGTGATTCCTACCAATACCTGTCCTCATATTTATGCAGCAGCACTCACTTAGCTGTACCAGCAGCTAGTATGTGGGGGTCGGATGGGGCTGTCAGCATGTACATGCAACATTGCAGGAAGTCTGCTGTGCCGCCTAATAGTTCCATGCTGGCGTTTAAAAATATGATTTGTTTTCTCCAAATCTGTCCAATGTACAACATCCAGAGAGAAACATGGTAAAAACTCAAAATCTGTCCCCTGCCTATTTTTGACAATTATAACGATCTTGGTCTTCAATTAACACAAATGCTAACTTTTCCTGTTTGAGTATCAGTGACCATCAAAATTCAAACACAAACATTTAAAAACACAAGACATTTCTTCTATTTTAATAACAACTTCTCAGGTAGCAACACAGACTTTAAAGAATATTTTTTAGTTTGGAATCTGGTCTTGTGTACACTGGATTGCTGATGACAGCAATAAATAAAGGAAGCTTCCAGAATGCACAGCACTTCCTAGACTGTATAAAAACATGCTATCTCCTACTCAGCAGCCATAATGCTTTAAAAATTGATCCTCACTGGCTTTAGGATCTATTTTGGCCCCGCAAATCTAAGATATTCTGACTGAATGTATTGTGCACATAATGAAAATACAGTGAACCTTCAGCCCATGTGTGATGTGTACATACCATCACAACTTTATGCATTACTGTGCTTATATTAATCTGCTAAGAATGAGATCAGTTCACTGACTGAACATTTCTTTAGCGCATGATGGAGTTGGGATTCCTAGGCAGTGATTCAAGGTGTCTGGTTTACACTACATACTGTGATAGTTCATTATACTGTATTATTGCAAACGGAGCATGGTCTTCTCCCAAGGCTCCCAGGGTTGCCTGGTTGGAGTCCAAGCGGCTTTGGATTTGGGCACAAGAGTAGAAGAAAAGGATTGATTGATACCCTTCTTCTACCATAGATCTGAGGTTTCCTTGTGTCTGCAACTCCTGACCCAGGGCTGTCCAGTAATTATTTACAATGCCGCTATGGTTTGAAATATTTTATTTGTTTTCATTCTTGGTATATTGTACATTCCTTTGGTAGAAAAGCAGATGAGTTAGTATTGACAGAGTACTATGTTCTAAGCATGTTCTAAGGACTTTACCTGTGTTAGTGCACTTAATCATCATGATAGTCCTATGAGGTGGCATTATTTATTATTATCCCAATTTTTGGAGGAGGACACTAAAACAAAACAAGGTTAATTGATTTTCTTAGATATACAGAGTTAATAAGTGGTAGAGGAGAAACAGGCCCGGCCCTCCCATTCCAGGCACAATGCTTTTAGCCACTATGGCCATAGAATCTGAGAGACAGATTTTTTGTGGAGGGAACAATATGGGAATTTCCAATATCAGGTTAATCCAGAGGAGACGCAAGGAAGCTGTGACTTATGATACATAAACTTCCTGGATTTTCAGACTACTTCAACATCTTATAGGATTCCTTATTTTGGAGAAAATCCTAAATGTGTTATAGCTACACATTTTTTTCCTTTGCAACAAAAATATTCTGAATGCGTAACATACTGGGAGCACATGAAGAAATTGCAAAGAGTAAGCGGTATGAGCATAAAGATTCCCTCAACACGTGTGGTGGTACTAGAACAGGTCCCATCCACACTTTTAAGCCTTACCTAAGAAAGAGAGAGTGTTCCACTTCAAACAAACGTGGTACTCATTGTAGTCAAACTGTTTGATGATGTACCCAGAGAAAGGAGCCCTCCAGTCAGAGGGAACTGGGGCGTCACATCTGTTAGCTTCATACCCAGTTTAGGACATTTTCTGCAAATGCAGTGCATTTGATCAAGGACCACATATTTCCAGAGAGGGCTTTGACTAGAGTGTTTTCATTTGCTCCTATTATGCTTAGCCCTGCCTCACAATGATGGAACAAGTCTTGGGTCCCCCTGAGTTCTGAGCTGTTGCAGGCCTTGGAGATAGGACGGAGTGACTGGGATTCCCAAGGGCTCTAATGAAACAAGGGCCAGTTGAAATTCTGCCCTTGGAGACCTGTGTGTAGACACTACCTTAGTCTGTGGCCAGGACACAGGAGGCAGACGAGCCATGGGGGCATTTGTTTCAGTTCATTCCGTGGCGTTCCATATCACCCAATCCATTTCAATCTGTAGTAATATCAACAGCCACCTCTTCGTGGCCTTAACCAGTGAGTCCTTTACATGTCCAGTGTTACCTCCTGATTACTGTCATTGATGCTCCACAAAAAATCATGAGCAGCACTTGTGATTCTCCTACCCTTTGTGCAAACGAAAGGGTGACTAAGTAAAGACTCTCCATGTTAAGATGATTCACCAACCAATGGTTGCACAGCTAATTTGATTTTGCTGCTGATCAGAGATAGGAAGAGAACTGTAATTGAAATGCATTGCAACCAATTTGTAAATGTTGGTGCACATTATCCATCATTGTTATGCTATTTTGCTATTAACAAAAATTATCACGTAGAGGTAATTTGAAACTGTTAACTGACACAGGTATACCTTCCTCCTGGTGATAATTACACATTAAAAAAAAGGAGGTCAGCCTTAATGTTGCATGGTATTATTTTGTAGACTATTGATGGACAGTAGTGATTAAGTAATGTTAGCATTGAAAAATTTCTTTGTTTCTAGCATTTCTATTAATTTTCTGCTATACACAAATTTAAGATATCTTATTCAAATAAGCAATCAATTTTTGTTGAGAACAGACTTCTGGAGCTAACTTTTCTGAGGTCACCATTCTACTTCATACTAATTTAATATTGGTTTTAATGAGTTTCTATCTCACATTTTTTAGCTTCATACTCAGTTCTAGGACATTTTCTTTAAGAAGGTAGAAAACACTAGCTCATTAGTAGTGAATTCTTGGTTGACTACATGAACTCCCAATTCATTTGTATATCGATGGTATATTGATGAATTGTGTCCTATATTCTCAAGCAAATTAGAACCCAAAGATAATAAGCATAGGCTTCAGAAGGTGAATATTTATTTTGACTAAGGGAACTGGGTATATGGGCAGATTCTGTGTTGAGGGTATGATACTGTGAAGAAAGACTTTCTATTGTTCTGTGGAGTTTATCAGATTATGTGCTGCTTGTGGCCTTTGGGATAAAACTAGTGAAAGGAAAGCTAAGATCGATCATATATGATGGGAAGTAAAGCCAGATGAGGAACACTGGGTTTCTCAGATTTAAGTTTTGAAAATATTAAATGCTTGAAGCTTCTCAGCCAGATGTTAAGTTGTCAATGGATATCACAATGAAAATACTGGACAAGTGTCATTCCTGGAAATGTTATATGAGATCTTACTACCACTAGATGTCAAAGACAAAATATAAAATGACAAATGTGTCCTTAATAGAATAATGTGCTATCATTTCATCCCATCCCAAAGGGTTCCATCAATTCTAGGCCTGATGAGTCTACGAGTCATATGTTACAAGCATTCATGAGATGGAGATGACACAACGTATGTGACATTTGAAAGCTGTGAAACGGAAGGCTTAGGCTGATTCGTTGGTACTCAGGTCAGAAAATAATTGCACATAAACTTATACAGCACATGCTATAATAATTCTTTGTTATTCTCAAATGCAGAGTGCTAAATGCTGACTCAGACATAGTGGAGCTGTTTCTAAGTGATAAGTTCTAAAATAATCATGGAGGATGGAAGAAAGACATATTATGGAAATTGCTCTTGATAATCTCAGGAAGTTGTCATATTGAAGAGACACTGTCTCAGTGAATCCACATTGCCAGCTTTATTCCTGGGTTACGTAGATCAGCATTTTTGTGCACACCAGAGGCAGTAGGTACCTTGTATTTAGGGCTATAATGCATGAGAAGTATATATCTATAAACACCAAAATTTGAGTTAGCATAGCAAGAGTATTCACATGCTGAGAGGCATGTAAGATCTGGGGCATGTTGAAGGAACAGATTTTCGTATTCTCACATTCTATCTATAATTCTCTCTGGGATTCCCACTCACTGAGTGAAATTGCCAAAATTGCTGGCCTAATTGCATTATTTAAATTCTTATCTCTCCTATTCTTCCTCTCTTTGCTCCCTCTCCGTTCTCATCCTCTTTCCTCCACTACTAGCTCTTAGAAAAGCATTATTTAATATCCTGACTATCTCTTTGAGATGGAGTAGAAACATTAAGGTTTGGCTTTTTTCTTTTTTTTAACTTAGATATGGTCTATTCCTAGCTCTAAGAGCTGTAAATTTTCTATGTCTTATTTTCTGTTTATAGGGATTCTTAATTTTTGGTAGGCCAGCTTTTTTTGAGTAGATGGTAAAAGCTAAGGACCCTTCCCCAGAAAAATGCACTTCTATATACATTCAAAATCAATGTAAAAAAAATAATTAAAAAATCAAGATTTACACATGGTCCTATAATTTTTAGATTCTATAGGCCACCACAGATTTCTTCTTCAACCAGCAGGTGGAATAATTTATTTTTTCTTTTGGAAAAGTTGCAAACTATTTCTCCATAGGCAAAAGAGTGAACAGTGGTAGGTATAAGAGAATGGAGGAAAAGGATCATTGTGTCTTCAAAAAGACATATCGTTAATAGTGGTACAAGATTAGTGAAGGGATAAGAGGGAGAGGCAAAGGGTCAGATTGGAATGATGAAGGGAGATCAGATTGTTAACTGTTCATGCACCCCTTATAATTCTGTTGATGGCAGAGAGAGGACCCCTCACTGTCCCCGCCAACTTAGCTGAAAGCCCTCAGAATAAAAAAAGCAGGTATATTAGGAATACTGCAACAAAATACCACAGACATGGTGGCTCAAACAACAGAAATTCATTTTCCCGAAGTTCTGGAGCCTGTAGTCCAAGATCAAGGTGTCAGCATGGTTGGTATTTCCTGAGGCCTTTCTCCTTGGCCTGCAGTTGGCACCTTCTGTCTGTATGCTCACATGCTCTTTCCTCTGTGTGCACACATCGCTGCTGTCTGTTTTGTGTGTCCAAATTTCCTTTTAAAAGGACACCATTAAGATTGGATTCAGGGCTCACCCTAATGACTTTGCTTTAACTTGCTCACCTCTTTAAAGGCCCTATCTCCAAGTGCTGTTACATTCTCAGGTCCTGAGGGTGAGGGCTGCACATATGGATTTGGGAGGATGGGGCACACAGTTCGGCTCATAACACCAGAGTGGCTTCTCAGCCTGCCCACCTCATAAATGGTCAACTTCACAGAGGTGAGCAGTAGTTTTTGTGTTTTTTTATTGGAGTAACATTGCTGTAAGGGATAACGACACAAGGAGTGCTCACCACTTACCTTCTCAGCCGTCAGGGACTTGGAAGAAGTAGGTAGACAGTGACTAAATTGGCTCTTTGACCAAGGTATGTCCTGACTCTTGCACCAGCTCTCTCTGCAAGGAACTACAGTGTTTGGGGACAAAAGATTATCTGCAATGCTGAGAATGGATTTCCAAGAAGGCTGCCAACCCTGAAATAAAGGTTTTGCTACCATTGAGCTCTCATTTCTGTGTTTACTTACCGTGGTGGAGCATTTCCAATCCTGTCAGCTTGTCTTTGATTTTACATTTTTTAAGGCCACATATCAATGCTGCTCACTGTCTTTTAGAAGTTCAAAATCACAAGTTGCACAGTGGTTGTGTTTTTATTTTATTTAAAGATTATTTCTATTTTTTGGCAATCTTTGACAGCTCTTTTCAACACTGGTGAAACTCTGGCTTTGTGGAGAGCAAAATAACCAGAGAATGATTTCTCTCAACTAAGGTGGTAGATAGATTTTTGTTCCCTTCAGCCCCCATAAATCCTATAAATCTCCATTACAGGTTTACCTTAAGAATGGAATTTTGTGTTTTGCTTGTATTTTATAAATTTCGTCTGGAGTATTTCACATAACATAGAGAAGTACTTTTCATATCTTTTATTTAAAGCTAGGGCATCTGCGCCAAAGAGGTGAGTTTTAGAAATGGAGCTAGGACATGGTAGTTTGTTCAAAATAGTAGACAAATCTAAAGTGTGCTGAGCTCAGAAGCCATACAGGTCTCAAAAACCTCTTACCATATTTATTTCTATATGTATCCTTCATCTGGTGTCCATTCCCATATGATCTGCCATCAATTACCCAATGGTAATAAAAATCTCCATGATTTTTACAAGGTAGAGATATAATAAAAATAACTGGAGGCCATTGAGGCTGCGACTTCAGCTTTCTTTTCTTATTGCCTGCCCTTGCATACCCTTGACTCCTTCCTCTGCTGTTTTTTTTTTTTGTTTTTTTTTTAAGCTTCTGTTTGTATAGCACTTCCTTTTCACCTTTTAAAATTCATTGAGAAAATTATGGTATTATCTTTTAAAGCACTTTGAAGTCAGACAGACCAAGAATTGAAATCCTGCTGTGTGAACTTGGGCAAGTTTCTTACTCTTTCTTTGCCTTAGTTTCCTCATCTCTAAATTGGTGCTAATAAGAAGGATAAATGAGATTATGTTTTTAAAGCACTTAGTTTAGTGCATGGTTATATAGTATAAGCACCCCATAAATGAAAGCCATTTTTTCCCTTCTTTCTGTTATCTTTGGCTTTGGGCTGTCTTCTTCTCCTCTCCTCTCCTCTTCTTTCTTCTCCTCTCCTTATCCTCCCCTCCTCGCCCTTCCTTTCTCTCCCCTCTCCTTTCTTTTATTTTCCAATCTTCTCTTTCTTCCCCAAACATGACATAACATATGAATGCCTTTGTCTGTGACCCAAATCCAGTGTGTCTCACACAAGGGGCTGCATTGGGAATCCTTAAAGATTTTTAACTATTTCGAAAACCTGAGGGAAGCCTTAAATTGATCTGTAATAGCACTTCGTTGTTTCTGGTATTTTTTTTTCCCTTCTATTAGGTCAAATCAGTATAGAGAAAATGTTTGAAACATGCCTGTCAGAAGCTCTGCTGAGGAATTAGAAATGTCTTACATTAGAGAGAAAGAGAGAGAGCGAGAACAAGAGAAAGAAATGATCAACTTCTAAATACACTTTTTCTGGAAGTAACATCTTTCAACATGTGGAGTCCATGAGGATTTGAGAAGAGAATAAACAAATTAAATGCTTTGTATTTCTCTTTCCTCTTCTATAAAATTAAGAGGTGGACTAGATGTTTTTCCTGTTCTGAATACTAGTTGTATGGACCATGTCAACATGACTCTTTAATTGAAAGATGCTTTGGTATCTGAGGCCCGCAGACTTTTCATTGAGGGAAACTACAAGAAATAGGTTTATAAACCATACCGTTGTACTAGCTGTTCAGAAATTTTATTGAGTATGTTGTCTAACTACATTATTCAGTGTGACTCCTGGATGAAACCCACTTCACTATTTCATATCAGCATCTAGGAGACTTATAGTCAAATTCAAGTCTTAATCGTTGTCACCGAAAGGATCTTTACAGGCTCACTAACTATATACTCTATAATCCTTGATCCTGGTGTTTCAAAAACAACCAGATTTTCTGTTTTATAACATTTACTTTAACTCCTCTCTAGACAAACTAAGAGTATACGTTAATAAACAATTCTCATTCCTTCCTCTGGCTTCTCTAACTTCTTAGCACTCCTAGGTACTGTTTCCTCTAAATGACATCGCATTCACATACCTTCTTAGGTTCTGTTCACCCCTTGTGTAAAATCAATGGTTAATAATTTGTGCACATGTGTAAAAAGGGGAGGAGCCTGTATGTTCTCTCTTGATGTTTAATTTTGCATGTAGATTTTTGTTTGGCTTGTAGACGTTATTTGGTATGAGGAAATCTATAGTGAACTGGTACCCATGTCAGCCTGACTTTTCCCATGATCTTAACTTTGCTGGTGAAGTCTCTATTCTTTTCTCTTTCCTGTATTTCTCTTTTCTTTTGTCTGAGAATATGCCATATTTTACTTTGGAATATGTCATATTTTATTTTGAGGAGATGGATTCCATACAAAATTATTTCTGAATTACTTAGTTTGTGCCCTACTTAAAAGCAATTAATTATTACAAGCCTAATCACCACCGAATGTAGCTGGCTCATGGTAATTCTTGGTTTGGTAATTTACTGTAGGTTATTGAAGCTGTTTGCCATTTTAATTTTGCAAATTGCTTCCAGGGGATTCTGCTCATTGACAACAACACCTTTGTTAGGTGAGATATGCATGTAACATCGCTTTATCAAAAGGAGCACTAAGGGCCTGATCACTAAGACGGCATGTGGGTAGCACAGGGTAAAGGCCGTGGACTGGGGACAGGAATTTTTGGGTTTGAACTTGAGACTCTTCACTTACTTGCCTTGTGAATTTGAACAAGTTACTTAGTCTCTCTATACTTCATTGTTTTTGTTTTTTAATCTGTAAAATGAGCCTAAATGTGACACTTTTAGCTTACTTCAGAGGCTGGTGCATTAGTAGTATTATTGCTTTGATGATTTTTAATTTTCAGGATGAAACTGTTAAAACTGACCTACAATGAATTGAAACATAATTATGCATAATCACCCTACCTCCATGTCTCAGGGCCCTTTGTTGTTGGATTTCTGTTTTCCAGAGAAAGCTGTTCTTTCCCCCAGCATTATACTTGGACATTGGAGAATAAAAAGAAGTAGTCAATGTAAAAGGAAGCTGAAAAAGAAGTTGATGATTTAAATAAATGAGCATTGTTTCTTATAAAACCCAGACAGGATAAAGAGCCCCACTCAGTTCATTAACCAGTTACTAAATGGTGTTTGTGTTATCCCCATGAATACTAAATGAATTCATTATGATATGTGCTATTACAGTGAATAGCAAATGAATTCATAATGATGGGCTCCATAAAAATATTCCTAATGGAGAAGTTATGCATTATCAAGCTGGTTTCTAGAGTAACTGGGGTTTATATTTAAAAGGGGGAAATAAATAATACTAGGCACAACATTGGTAGTTGGAATTATTTGAGTAGGTTCTATACTACTGAAAACACAGTTCATGTTTTGGTAATACGTCAGTAGCCTCAGATGACTCTCAGTCTTTGGTTTCTGTCCTTTATTCCTGATGGCTGAGTCTATTTTTCTCTTTGATTCAAAGAGAAGGATCCAATTACTACAGCTGGTCAACAATAAACCTTAGGTTTATAATTAGACAGATTAGGTAAGAAAGTCTTGAAGAGGATTTCGACCTTTCCTGCCCGGAGGCTATCTGAAGGAATGGACATCACACGTGACCAATCTTCAAGTCGGTTGCTGTACATATAGTCCAGTGAACCCCCTCATCTCCCCACTTTTGCTCAACATAAGAAAAAAATAAAATTTAGAATTAATGGCATGAATGGTATACCCTTGAAGTTATATTTGAATTTTATTGACCATCATAAATAGATTATGAAATCATGACAGCAAATAAAGCACAGATGGTGTGTTATTATAAACCTGCAAACTATAAGTGGTGAGCCTGAAGACCACTCAGAGGGCACTTGGGGGCCATCAGTGGGTCTAGAAACCACACTATCATAACCTCTCATCAAAATGTAGAATTCGTTTCTTAGAAAAAAAATGACATAGCTTGGTTTCATAATAAAATATTTCCAGGGCTTATTTTTCCAGAACCAGCAGTTTTATGTGTCACCCTAATTTATGGATTACATTTAAGCTTATGAGAGTAAAATTTAGCAAGAATATAAAAAGTAAAAGAAATAGAAAGTAAAACTTTACTAATACAAGCAGTTTAACAATTAAATTGCTTGTTCAAGGCATTGTGGGAGATACATAAATAAGATACTGTATTAATCTTATTTATAAGGTAATCTTATTTATAAGATAACAAAAAAAAGTTTCAATGTTTCAATATAGTTTGTCATGTATGTATTTACCCATGATATGTGAGACTGGGATAAGACTCAGAACCAATATAAACATCATAGTATGTGAGTAATAACAGCAAAATAATAGCAAACTTTTATATAGCACTTCCTATGTGCCAGGAACTTTCCTAAGCACTTTACATAAATTAACTCATTTACTCCTCATGACAAGCCTGTGCTGTAGGTACAATGGTTATCCCCAATCTACATGTAAGGAAACTGAGCCACAAATGGTTAAGTAACTCACAGACAGTTAACTGACGATGACCTTTCTTGCTTTTCTTTCATGAGGGAGGCTTGTTGTTGAGAAGCAGATGTTTGTAGAGAATTTTGAGGTTGTAGACGAGGGTGGAGCCACATAATGGAAGATGTTTGGATTCTTGACACCCTGAGAAAAAATGGACATTCCAAAAAAAAAAAAAAAATGGTGTCAAAGTAGCAGAGATATAAAATATCATGATTGGTGAAAAAATGCAAAAAAAAAAAAAAAAAGGTGTTTGACAATTAGGATACCAATGGTATTTTTAAGTAAGTGGTTCATAGAAGTGGTTTCCAGATTATGAGGTCTGACAATTCAGTTCACAAACTTGTTTGCAACAATGTTGCTAATCTTTTTTGATATTAGAGGGATTATGCATTATGAATTTGTACCAACTGGACAAACAGTTAACCAAATTTCCTATTTGGAAGTGCTGAAAAGGCTGCATGGAAAAGTTAGACCAAAACGACATAACTTTTCACCAATTCATGGCTCTTGTGTCATGACAATGCACCAGCTCACATGGCACTGTCTGGGAGGGAGTTTTTAGCCAGTAAACAAACGACTGTATTGGAACACACTCCTTACTCACCTGATCTGGCCCCCAATGACTTCTTTCTTTACCCAAAGATAAAGGAAATATTGAAAGGAAGACATTTTGATGACATTCAGGACATCAAGGGTAATACAATGACAACTCTGATGGCCATTCCAGACAAAGAGTTCCACAATTGCTTTGAAGGGTGGACTAGGCGCTGGCATTGGTGCATAGCTTCCCAAGGGGAGTACTTCGAAGGTGACCATAGTGGCGTTCAACAATGAGGTATGTAGCACTTTTTCTTGGATGAGTTCATGAACTTCATTGTCAGACCTTGTATATCTGGTTAAAGAAGGAATGGGGCATAAGAAGTGAAGACAGTAGGTGAAGCCTACTTCTTTGAGAAGTTTGGTGTTGAGAGCCAGGAGAGAGGATGAAATTAGTTATAGGGTAATTTTTGAAAAGCAGAGTTTCACAAAATAAACATGGAGTGGATTTAAGAATGATTGCCATAGGGGAAGAAGTCAATGGAGATAGAGAGATTGAAGATGCAACAACTCTTTATAATATAATCTAACTTGTACAGCACTGGTAGCATAGGACATTGGTGAAAAATACAACTTTTGTGTTAGTTACAGTGATTGGACACCACTGTGTAAGGAAACACATGGCTTGGTGGTACTCTCCCCAGATGAAGCTCTTCATTAGCCAACAGGTCTACTTTTTTATTATTTTGATCCAAAGAGGGAAGGAAAGGAGCTTGTGACCATGATAGAGAAGGAGGTGAATTCAGGGAGTAACTTCAGGGAAGCCAAGAGAATTCTAATTTTTTCAATGTTTGGCTCATTTCAATATCACTTTGATGTTTCCTGAAGATATTTTTGTCAATCTTTCAGTCTCTGGACCTTTATTAAAGAAAGTCTTAACACACACACACACACACACACACACACACACACACACACACACCTCCAGTCAATATAACTAATACACAAAAGCAGCAGTTTTGAGCAATTTCCTGTATTACCTAAATATAATGTATATAGATATATACCTTAACTTTATTAAAACAATGGCGTTACAGCCCATCTAACTTATTAATGACACATTACACATTTCAGAAATGAAAGCACTCACCAAAATATTAATTAAAAGTAATTAAATAAGAGGTTTAACACACATTATTTGATTTAATACTAACAGGATTTAATCCAGTGAATCAGGCATTATTATCCTGTTTTATAGCTGAGGAAACATGTTAAGTGACTTTCCTAAGGTCACAAAAGTAGAGAGGAAAAGCATGGTTTTGAATGAATTCCGAGTATCCTCCTAGTACTTTTCCTGGCATTACATTTGTTTCATTTGTACCTAAAATTGAAAGTATAAGGCAAGTATAAACCTCACTGTGCTATTAAAAATCATTTTTTTTAGTGTAATGAATTCTAAAAACTATTCACAGTCTTATACTGTGGCTTATACCTTAGCAGAAATAACTCTCAGCTCTTTGAAAGTGGGACCATTTTATACAGCCTAAAAATGCTCTCAAATGATGCTACTTAGTAGCAACTCCACTGACAACCTTATGAATATAATGTAAAGTAAGAGCAGAGTCTAAACGGGAAGAAATATATTTTTGTGGGAGCAGCTTGGTATTCTTAGCACCCTTTGAGTCATCGTGTGCTTAACACGGTATTTGAAGGAAAACCATGATGTGGGTTCATTGATACTGGTGGGTATTACCCTCCTGGAGGTAATCAAATACTTAACTGTTTTCAATATCTTTTCTATTTTTACTGTAACAATCACAGTAACAGTACAAATGACCTAATGTACATATTTATTCTTTCAATAAACTCTGAGCCATTATTTGGTGCCAGGCACTGAGGTTGGCATTTTGGGTGCAAAGATGAACGCAGTGCTTAATCCACTCCCTTGAGAGTCCTGTTCTCTAGTGTGTATATCTGAGGTACGTGTATATGCTTGCATGGATGTAGTGTTATGCAGAGGAATTTTAAAATGCATTAAAGAGGGGTGGCCGGGTGGCTCAGCCGGTTACAGCGCGAGCTCTTAACAACAAGGTTGCTGATTCAATTTCCCCATGGGATGGTGGGCTGCGCCCCCTGCAACTAGATTGAAAACAGCGACTTGACTTGGAGCTGATGGGTCCTGTTCCCCAATTGAAAACAAAAAAGAATTTAAATGCATTATAAAAATAAATCATATTAATGATAAGCTAGCGTTATGTTGCAAACCGACAGTTGTCCCGGATGATTCAAATTTTAAACTTTCCCAGGGGAGGACCTGCCTTACACAGCACTTCTCCTCTTCTCTGCCCACTCTCCCAAACTCCTCCCCCTCCAGCTGGTACAATGCCATAAACTTAGTGGACGGCCAAAAGTACTACTTAAATTATTTCTTGAGTGGCTTTTGGTGATCTTTGTTCTTTAAGATTATACTGAGCATTTTTTCCATGGCAATAATGATTTCTAATGGTTGGTTAGATTGATTTATTCTTTCACCAAACACTGACGAATTCTATTAGAAATCCTATGTAGTTTATGGATAGCTGCCATTGAATTCAGTTTAAACAAAGTCTTGATGTTCTAGAATTACTAAAGATCATTTGACATCATGTCCAAACTATTTCCTTTGGTCAGTAATTCAGGCCCTGTCCCCATGATACCAACACCATTACATGATCTAACTTTAAATCCAAATGGTTGCTTTATGTTTGAGCATCCAGGGGAGGAAAAAAACTGAGGAAGCCAAAACTTGCTTAGTCATAGAAGGCAAACCACTCAGTCAATTGTTTCTCTAAGAAGCTATGGCTCAAAAACAAATTGAGCATATCTAAAACTGATAAAGTGTCTGAAACTCGAAAAGCAAAACAAAACCCAGAACCTGATAAATCCCTTTGCTTAAAGAAAAAAACCAAAGAAAGTTAAGTTATGAAGAGAAAAGCTTTTGTGTAGCAGCCCGGAATATGTCAGACAGTCTTTTGGGAGATCAGGGATGAGAATTTAGCTTGCTTAAATGATCCCACTGTTTGAATGGGTGATCATGAGATGGCCAGAAAAATCAAACTGCTGTCTCATTTTGATCAGGATTTAAGGTAATACAGTGGAACCAATTAGGTAATTAAACAGTTCCAAGAAAACTGATGTTTACTTAAAAAAAAATGAAACTGAGTCATTCTGCTCATCACATAATTTTGGTGATAACATTTGTTTGTTTGTTTATTTTCATGAAAAGCTCTTTATTCTTTATGAGCCAGGCCTCAGTCTTTCCTGAGAAGTCAGAATTACATGACCCCAAAGTCATTGGTATACACTGTAGAACAATAAAATTGGCTTGAAGAGTTTAAGGTCTTTTCATGATTAATTAGATTTTGAATTAGCTCTTCTTTTGAAGGATCCTTTGTGGTAAATCCCATAATTTTTAGTGCATGTGTGTGTGTGTGTGTGTGTGTGTGTGTGTCTGTGTGTCTGTGTGTGTCTGTGTCCTTTGGCAATATTTGGCCCTGTTGACCCCTCCTCACTTTTTGAAATACTCTCTGCCTTTGGACTCTATAATAGCTAACTTTTTTTGGTATTTTTCTCATCCTTTTACTTCTTAGTCTCCTTACCGAAGGTCCTCTCCTCTACCACATCTCTTTAATATGCTTTCTGCCCCAGGTTCCCTCTGTATCATTGCTTACCTGGCTCCTTGGTGATCTCAGTGATAACTTCCAGGTCTTCTGCTCACGGCCTTCTCTTAAACTCCCTTTAACTGCTTTTAATGGGCGTCTCTACTTTGTTGTTTTTCAGACACCTAAAGTTCAGCATATTAAAGACTAAAGTTGTTATTTCCCCTCGAAACATGTTCCTTTTTCTTTGTTCACTAGTGTTATTGTTGAATGCTAGTTTCCCAAATATTACAAGCACAATCTATTGGTGAGATAAAATTCAGGTTATTATGTTGAATTAATTAAACAAGAAGGTCTTTAGACTGAGGCAGCTTTAATGCCTTAGTAGTCTATGTAAGCAAAGCAAAAACCTAAACCTATAATGTCTCAAGGTTAAGAAAAACACCTAAGGACAACCAGTCACAAACAGCCAACTACACTTTCCCAAAAAAGACTAACATTTAAGTTACTGCCAATCAGACCATTTCCTTGCTTCGCACCCACTTCTCTGTGGAAGTCTTATCCCTGGCTCCTGTCGCTGCAGCGCTCCTCACCGCTTCAGTTTGACTGCTGCTGGATGTGAATTATTTTTGCTCAGATAAACTCTTAAAAATTTTAATATGCTTCCATTTGTCTTTTAATAATTGCAGGGGCAAAAAGCAAGGTTTGCATTTACTGAGAGTTGCAGTTACATTTTAGGATGTGTTCAGCGGGCGGACTCGGTTAAGATTGGTAAGGATCACCAGGCAACCACCCATGATTGGCGGCAGCAGCGAGGTGCGGATCTTTGAGGGAAGGGATTCAAACACTCTTGGGGCACAGACTGTTGATGCTGTCCAAGGATGAATTGATGGATAGTTCCAGAAGTTTCTCTAATGAGCAATCAAGCCATTTGCCTGAGCTAGATCTCCTGGAAGGGTGAAGTTTTATTAACGAAGACAAGAGAAAAGTTATGGTAACATTGACAATAATTGATGTATGTGGGGGACAGATAGTTTCCATTCTCTGTGTCCAATCTGTGTGTGAAGGTTTTGGTTCTCATTATGTACATATGTATTTCAGACTACTGGGCAGATGGTGGCTATGTGATCACATATTCAGCGTTTAAGCCTTGATAACATTAGATCTCTCTCCCAGTTTCTCAGAAGAATCCACTCACAAATTATCCTTGCTAATAAAAAAAATCCCTTTAAGACATATTTAAAAGCTTGAACATCTAACAGAGTGAATTCTAGCCCCATCTGTGATTTTCTCCCTGCACAGCTCTAGGGTCCCCAGTTTATATCAGGTACATAACTCTATAATACTATCCAAGAAACTAGAGCACTTGTTTACCTATATTTTGCTTGTCTATTTTCCCTGACTTATTGAAAGACCTTTGAAGGCAATTCTTAGAGCAAAACTTGCAGAATGAATAGGAATTCGAGAAATACATGTTTAAAGAAACTAGTTTGATGATTGTGTGGTTATTCTTAATATGAGGTTAATTTTTTTTTTAGTTAAAAAAAGGTGAGTAGTGACCTGTTTCATTAACATTAATTGCTTTAGGTGTTTAAAAGTCACAAACTCCTCATGCCATTATGCAATTCCAGTTTGGATAACTATCTGAAGGCCTGGACGCACTGCAACACATTGTGAAAGCACAAGCTTGAAGGCAGACTGATTTTGGCTCCTCAATAACTATGGGATCCTGAGAAAAAATTTTAGCTTCTACACCTCATTTTCCCTCTGTAATATGCCAATATAATTATACCTGTTATATTTATATTTGTTTCCTAGGGCTGCCATAACATGGTATCATAAACTGGGTGATTTAAAGTAACAAATTTATCGTCACACAATTCTGGAAGCTAGAAGATGAAAGTTAAGTTGTTAGTGGGGCCAGGCTCCTTCTGAAACCAGTGGGTTTGTCTCTTCCCAGCTCCTGGTGGGTGGCCAGCAACCGTTGACATTTATTAGCTTGCAGCTGCATAACTCGGATGTCTGCCTTTATCATCACATGTGTTCGCTCTGTGTTTATGTCTTCTTGTGGCCGTCTTCTTAAAAGGACACCACTTCTATTGTGTTAAAGGCCCACCCTACTCTAATTTGAACTCATTTTAACTTAACTAATCACATCTACAATGACATTATTTCCAAATATATTTATCTGCTGGGATAATGGAGGTTGGGACTTTAATATATCTTTTTGGGGGGACCATTTCAACGCATAACTCTGGAATATAAAATCCTTATTTGAACTAGAATGACACATTAATTGCTTCATAGCTAGTAGGTGCCACAAAATTGTATTCCCTACCTTCCTCCTTCATGTTAGGTTACAACTACAATGACTGTCCATGGCTAATTTCAGTCTGTCTCAATGTCCTCATGCTTGTCAGAAACTGCACTGAATGTGGTGAAAGCTGAGTTGCCATGTTGACCCCTGTTCATCCTCATCCACAGGCTGCTTTCTGAGGACATGGGCTAATTAATGGTTTTTGGTGGTTTTGTTTAGAGAATCATTTGCTTACCCCTCATGCAGTGTTTATCCATGCAGTGGTTTCTTTTTTTGTCATTTTGCTCAGCCTGGCTGCTATCCCTTCTTTGCCACAATATACTTTTGTTCAAGGAGCCAGCTTACTCCGGGTAGAGTTGTGGTGCCCCACAGCCAGTGGACCCACCAGTACCAGCTCTGACACAGGAGGAGAGATGCCCCGGCAGGTACAACTGTCCTAAGTCATGGATGCTCAGAGAAGGGGAGTTAGTTTTAATTGTAATACTGTACTTTTGGCTATGCTTACCTCATGCCAGATTTCTAATTCCCTTAACATTTAAGATTGCCAAATCAGGCCATCTGTAAACATGAAAAAATTGTAAAACTGGGGTTTCTCACCAAAGGGAAGGTTTTAATATTCTGAACAGAAGAAAGACTGATTTTCCCAGTTCTAAACGTCCCAAACAATATAGCTAAGATTGGGTATTCCTCTCTCATCTCCCCTCTCTGCACTTCTTAGGGCTATCTGGATGTAGGTAGATTTTGGTTTGATGACCATCTTTTAAAAATTTTCTTTCTTTCTGTCAAGAATGTGCCTTGGTAACCATTGTAGAGAAGCCCCGCACAGCCTTTTGTGAGCAAGAAAGGTTAAAACTGTGCTGACAGGACAGCCCCAGCTCTCTGCTGTTGGTGAGTTATTCTGTTTATTCTACATATGTTTCCTTTTAATTAAAATGTCAATTTTAATTAAAAATGAAATGTCAAGAAGGAAAAAAATTGGCAAAGTGTGGATTATTGCAATGGATGCGAGCAGAAAAAGTTGGTAGAGAGAAAAGACTTCAAAAGATTGAGAACAGTGTCTTACTCTTACCATTTTGGTTAAAAAAAAAAAGTCAAAAGAGGCTTGAAGAGGTTTGACTGCCCTTTGCTGTTCATGGCACACATGCACATCTGCTTTATAGCATGTTCCCATAATTAAAAAATATATATTTGATGTGTGGGCACATGTTTTAAGTTAATGAGTGATGCTGATGGGTGCCACATTCTTCATGAGTGACAGACCCGCTAATGAGATGTAGCACTGACTGCAGAGGGCAGCAATAAATTGTGCAAAACACCCCTGCTGGCCATTTACTTAATTTATTTTACAGAAGTGTAATGCCTTCTAGTTTAATATAGAGCTTTTATTTTGTTATAAAGACCCAAGACTACAATGGGCTTTTCAAGAATTATGCTTCATTTATGCCTCCCATTTCAGCATTGCTCTGCTAGAGAATGTTCCACGTTATGATTAAATCCTCAAAGGGATGCTTCCATAGGGAAGTAAACTCCATAAAAATAACTGGAGTAGGGTCTATATCACCTTTACTAGAGAGTAGGCACTGACACATGGTTAAGAAGATGGTAAGGCGTTGTAGAAATCAGTTGTGGAGGAAGGACAAAAAGGAGTGTTGGTGTGGAGGAAGGGAAAGACCAGTGGCACCTGAGCCTCTCCTCAGCAGGCAGTACCTGATTTGGCCTTACATCGCTTTCTTTTTGTGCCTGGTTTCCTCTTTCTATCGATTGGGCTGAGAAACTCCCCCTCCTTCTCTATGTTCCAACACTTTGGCTTTATTTTCTTCCCTCTCTGGTGCCATATTTTCCCAATTTCAGTCTTTACACACCTTCTTCTCTCCACTTGAAATGCAATCCCCAGCCCCCACCCCCACCCCTGCCGACACTCCCCTCTAACTGCCTCCGTGGCTACTCCTATTCATCCATTGGATCTCAGTTTATAAAATCAATTCTCAATATCAATCAGCTCTATTTTGTAACTGTCTTTCCGCCACCATCAGTAGGTTTTGTGATCACTGCTCCCATCATTATATTCTTTCATAACATCCTGGACTTCTCCTCTCTAGCATTTACAGCAACTGTAATTAAATGCTTCATTGCCAACTTAATTTGCTTACATTTTCTAGAATGTAAGGTCCAGGAGGGGCTGAAAGTATGCCTACCCTGTTTAAGGCTGTGTCCTTAACAGTTGGTACAATGTCTTTACAATATAAATGTTAGATAAATATTTGTTGTTGAATGAAGTTTACGTTCAGTAAAGTAAGACTCTGTAAGTGTTTGGTTAGTATAGTTTGCTAAAAAACAAGTTAAAAGTAGTACAAGTTCATATCGATTATGAAAGGATTTACAAATAATCAAGCATACCTTTAGTTTTCCTTTAGCTCAGTCTCTAGTCCCTCTTGGGATCTGTGAATTGATAATAGCACTTAGAGTTTGATCCTCTAATGATACAAAACAAATGCAATTTATGGAGACACAATTCAGTAAACCTACATTATGATTCTTCCGTGTGCCAGGCAGTGTGCTTGGCACCTACTGACCCTACATTTTAGGAACTCTTGATTTGGTAAAATTTGTTGAGCAAGTGAGAATCAAAGAACATTTTTATATTGTCTGTCTTTCTAATTTCTCCACTTGTAAATGTTACCTAGAGGAAAATGGAAGTCAGGTAGTCTGCTGAATTTTTAGCTGGGTCTATAAGAAATATGTCGTATTTATTTACAAAACTAAACCTGAAGGAGATTGAAATACTGTTCGTTGTTTGCATTATTAGCTGATTAACTAGTATGAAATGATTACTGTTTGTTGGAAAATATATAAAATTGTGGAAATGGTTTTAGGTATATATTAATTTCCCTGTCTAGTCCTGAATTTTATAAATATAAGTAATAACAGTAAAGACATCTCCTATCCATTTCACTGGATATTTTTGGACAGTTATCTTTGAAAAATTATTGAAAACATTCCTCCATTTTTCTTTATCACCATGATAGTCAACAAGTTCTTCCTAACATCCAATTGAAATCTCTTCTGCTTTATTAAACCAGTTTCTGCTTGTTTGCTTCTCTGTATCCATGGAGAACAACTGATCATCCTTCATATAAAACCCTTTATATTCTTGGAGACAGTAATTTCCTGTGAAAAATTTAGTTGCAGGTTTCATAAACTTTAAGAGAAAAAAAAGGCTGTAGTTAGTTTATACTTCATGAAAAGATCATTCAAAGCTTTGGACATAGAGATAGTTAGATTTGCTTCTCTGTGTGACAAATTAACTTTAACCCTCTTTTTAACAGTGTTTGGAATCCCATCATAATACATTTAAATCACGTATTATCTGTCAGGGGTGGTTAATTATTTTGAAAGTGTACGCATTATAGGAACTCTTTTTGGCTTCTCTTAATTTCTTGGTAAATATCTTCAACTATATTCTATAATTTAAATTTATAATTGTACCAATATGAATTATTACTCATTTCAAATTGATTTTGGCAATTTGATTCTAAAACCTTGAAATCTGATTATAGATAACCAACAAGAAAACGTTAATGTGAGATACAGAAAAAAGTACTGTCTTTTGGGGTTGAATGATTTGATTTCAGGAGCAGGTTTTTTAAAAAATACCTTATGTCTAGCATTAATTTCAGAAGTTTATAATTGTCCACAGTAGTTTAAGAAATGCAAAAATTTATGTAACAGTAAAGGCAAAACATCACTGAAATGGCAAACATCTGTGTGGTGATCTAGATGTGAAGATATTTTCTGGGATTGACAGCACATGATATTAACTCTCATAATTTCTTCATTCTTTACATCAAGGAAGCTGCTCTTGTAAATTCTAAGAGTGGCGGGGTCTCTGTACAAATTAACAAAAAGTTCTGCCCAAGTGTTTCCATGGTTTTGGTGAAAGGCTGCCCTCTGGTGCAAAGATGAGAAGCAACTCTTTAAAAGCCTCATTCACCTTGTCAGCTGATGCAATGTCTGCTGGATTTTGAAATGCAATGTCTGCTGGATTTTGAAACGGACATTAATGCTATGCTTGGCACCCCCAAGTCATCATGTAGAAATCCCAATTCACTCTTAACCTTCCTTTGGACTCCTTGTATTACGATTTCCATGGTTTCTTTATACAGCTCAGACCAAAGATAAACTCACACCATCAATACAAGAAAACAGTGCACTAGTAGGAAGAACCTGCAGGGTTTCCCTTCAGAAAAATAATGATGTGCTCATTTCTTATTACAAAAGCATCTGATCTGTTAATGAATAGAGTCATATAACTAAACTGAAAAGAAGTCAGTACCACTCCCCTTGGTCTGCTGAAGGCAAGATCTTGACTTTGTCATTGTGGGAGTGAAGAAAGGTAGAGAATCCTTCAGTGCTTTGAAGGATTAATCCTTTTTAAGATTAACATTTAAAAGTAGAAAAAAGAGTGCACACACTCTCCCATCTTGTTTTTGGTCTTATTTTTCCAAGTTATTAGTTCCACTGAAGAAGTAGTGCTTCCAAAATGCTATTTGATAAGTAGATAAGATAGATGGATTATTTATATCTGAAACTTTAATAATAAGTTGTATTTTATGCAAATACTTTCTTGTACTTTTATAATTTAAGGTTTTAAAGAACTTAACAAATAATTATTGTCAGAAACAAATTAGTTGACTATCTTTGTTATCCGAGTGGCTAAGAATCCTGAGTAATGTTACCTGAATTAATTACTCTGTCTCTAATCCATAAATCACAGAATGTAGAAGTAAATCTTTGATGTGGGTTACAGTTTAGAATTCCACGAGATCTTTAGTAATCGGTGAATGTTTGTGCTCCATCTTTTTAGAAGATAAGAATGACTAAAAACCAGAGCCCCAAGAAAAATGAAAATATATGTCCACACAAAAAGTTGTACACAAATGTTCATAGCAACATTAATCCTAATTACAGAAACAACCCAAATGTCCAACAATGGACACAATGTGCTTTAATCATATAATAGAATATTATTCAGCCATAAAAATTGAAGTACTGATACCTGTTACAACACAGATGAATCTTGAAAACATTATGCTAAGTAAAAGAAGCCAGACAGAGAAGGCTACATAATATATGATTCCATTTTTATAAAATGTTCGGAATAAGCAAATCTATAGAGATAGAGAGCATATTAGTGTTTTCCTAGGAGTAGAAGTTATGGAGTGTGGGGGGGGAGTAGAGGGAAGGGAATGACTACTAATGGGCACAGGGTTTTTTAGGGGGTTAAAATGTTCTAAAATTGATTGTGGTGATGGTTGCACAACTTTATGAATATATTAAAAACCACTGAATTGTACATTTTAGATGATGTTTATGGAATTGGAACTATATCTCAATAAAGCTGTTATTTAAGAAAAAGAAAAACTCAAAAAATAAAAAAATTTAAAAAACCCACTGTGTTCTGTAAAAAGTCTTTTTCTTTATTTCAAAGGCTAATATTCAGCATTCAAAATTCTTCACATGTATGCAGTTAGCCTCGTAGAACCTTCCTTGGCTTTTAAAGATTTTATGTCACTAGTTCAAATCTGCCTTCTTGTTTTATGAGTTTAATTATTATGAATAATATTCCCTCAGACTTTTTTTTTTCTCTTTCAGAACCAAATGTCTTGGAGGGAATGTAAATATTTTAAGTGTTGTTACAATATTGATAGGAGTAGAAACAAAGAGCCAAGGGCAGCACTCTCGCTAGCGATGACGCACAGCTGTGAGTAGTGAGGCTCCAAACCCCACTTATTAGATGTAAAGTGTTGCACAAGTTCTTTTTTGAGTCTCTGTTTCCTTAGCTGGAAAGTGGGCATACTGGTACCTTCTTCACACAGCTGTTGTTTCATGTATTAGACAAGGTAATGCATTTTAAGCATTGTGCAAGGTTGCTTAATGAGTGGTACGTGTTCAAAAAAGATGGAAATTAATAATGATAGTTCTGAAGGATAGGATTCTATTTATTTAACTAAAGTACATGAATAGAAAACAGAGTTAACAGCTTCCTCAAGCTGCTTTAATGTTAAGTAGGCAGTTTTTGCACTGGTCTTTAAAAATATGAATATTTATAGAGTTCAATATTACGAATTTTTTTTTCTTTAACAGAATAAACTAGATAGGAATCATCATAACTTTGAAGGGAGTGAGTAAACTTATTCTTTTCGGGTATTATTTTCAAAATAATGGTTTTTACTTGTCCTAGGAATTTTTTTCCCTGTGTTTTCATCACAGTAGCAATCAGCACACTACCTGCTTATAGCAGCAACAGAAACAGCTGGATCACCCATTCTGATAAGGGATCACTCTTCAGTATTTATAGTAACACCCATTTCACCAAGTGGAGCCCCAAAGAAGGAAAAAACAACAAATAAGTGACTTTTCTTATAACAGGCAACTGTTTTCTTTTGTATTAAATTTCATTTCCTATTGCTTTCACCAGCTTCAAATTCTGAAGCCTATTTTGCCACTCAGGGGACATTTGAAAGCAGCCAAACCAATGTAGCCAATAAAAATTTATTTTAAAAATATGAAGCTTTGCTTTAAATATCCTGTAGAAGCATTAAGCAAAATATT
Source organism: Rhinolophus sinicus (assembly GCF_057876585.1). Taxonomy (NCBI): domain Eukaryota; kingdom Metazoa; phylum Chordata; class Mammalia; order Chiroptera; family Rhinolophidae; genus Rhinolophus; species Rhinolophus sinicus. The sequence continues at coordinate 34,449,244 of NC_142507.1, forward strand.
GGGGGGTAAAATCAAGCACGCAAACCTGCCAAAGATCTTGAAATCTGAACAGAGACTACGTTCCAAGTCAGACATGCATAAATATATCTCTTTTCTCAATGATATTAATGAAATAGTTAATTCTGTTGTCATGGCAACAAAGAACAGCTGTGATAAAAAGCTAAAGGTCTATACATAATGCCCAACACAAGGTCTCTCTAGTTGCAAGCTGATTTTCTTAGCTACAATAGAAGTGACGTGCTTTCAATATCATCCTAAGCTTTCACATCAAATCCTTCCAGTTAATCCAATAAATAAACCAGTAGCATAAAAAGGAATATATGTTTGCACATTATAAACCTTATAAAAGAAGTTTACCTATGCTCAATCTGAAGAGGGGATCTGGAAAGTAAACATATGTTCCTGCAAAAATAAAAACCTATCCTGAGTAGAAACTGTAAAAAATAAAATATGTTCAAATGGCATAGCAGAGTAATTATCAAACACATTATTATCTAGCCAGGCAGTAGGAATGTATTATATTTGAGATAATAACCTCACCATCCACAACAACAGCAAGGCAACAGCAAAAGTAATTCAATTTAAAAAACTCACCAAACATAATAATGTAAGTAACAGAGTTTTTTTCCAGGCTCATCAAGGTTTGTGTGAAAGTGAGTTTGCTATAATCTGTCGAATATATCATACCAGTAGATCCATCTCAGATTGTAGATAAATTTCAGACTCTGATAAAGACCCATCTTATGTTTCACCTTTATTTGTAAACCTCTTCTCTCCACCTTCTTCTGGTCCCTGTGACGTGTTCTAGAGGTTTTGGACTTCCTCATGTCTTCTCCTCATAGGCCTCTATCAGGATTACCCTCTCTACTCTCCTCCACGTCCTTGGCTCAGACATCCATATTTACTATAATAATCAATGGCGCCCAGTCCACTGTCTACTCAGATGTCAAAGTGATCGTTCTAAAACACAAATCAAAATGTGTCACTTGTCTTCAAATCTTTCAGATATTCTCGCTTTACTTTTAAAGAGAAATCCAACTGCTTTCTTTTTATTTAATCACCTGGTTTTAGTTTAAAAATAAAATTGGTATATATTTAAGGTGTACAGCATGATGATTTGATATACACACACATAGTGAAATGATTAGGCAACCTGATTAACATAGCCATCTCCTTACAGGTACCTTTTTTTTTTGTACAGAGAGCACCTGAAATCTACTCTCTTAGCAAATTTCCCGCATTCAATACCGTATTATTAACTACAGTCATCATGCTGTACATTAGCACATAGACTTACTCATCCTACGTACCCACAAGTTTATATAGTTGGACCAACATCTCATTTCTCCTACCTCCCAACCCTGGTAACTATGGTTCTATTCTCTGCTTCTGTTTATTTGACTTTTCTAGATGCCACGTATGAGATTGTGCAGTATTTTTCTTTCCGTGTCTGGCTTATTTCACTTAGAATAATGTCCTGCAGCTTCACTCATGTTGCTGCACATGGAGGGTCTCTTTCTTAGACGGCACCTCCTGATCTGAATCTCAGCGACCTCACCTTCGTCTCCTTTGATGCCCTGTATCTTCCCCTCTAGTCGAATAGACCTTCGGAAGCTCTCTGAATGGGCAATAAGTCTCAATGTCTATGCCATTTTATGACTTTTTCTTCCTTTAATTTGAATCTTTCTTTTTTTCTTCTCTAACGCTCTCCAATTTGTAATTTAAAATTGAACACATGTTTTCAAAGATGGGCAACACAGTATTCAATATAATGATTAAAAATGGTGAAAACTTAAATTCCCCACAGTTGAGTAATTTAGTTAAATAAATTGTGGCACAGTCACTATATGAAATACTTTGAAGCCATCACAATCTATGCCAGATACATACATGTATTGATACAGAAAACATTTGTTGCTGTCTTCTTAGGTGACTATGAGGTGAAAAGAATTGTATGTTCACTGTGATTGAGTTTTTAAAAAACTGACTTTATTGATGAATAATTTATCTATGTGTACTATAAAATGCAGATATTGTAAGTACGATTTGATGAAGTTTTTACACAATGTATACTACCATGAAACCATCACCACAATTAAGATCTAGAACATTCCACCAACCGAAGGATTTCTTGTTCTCCTTTGTAATCAATCCCACTGCCACCCCTGGCCCCAGACAAACAGTGATTTGCCTTCTATCACTATAGAGTTTTCTTTCCTAGATTTCATGAGAATGAAACCCTATAGTTCATGTGTCTGGCTTTTTTCTGTCAGTCCAGTGATTTGGAGATTCCGTATGCCATTGTATGGATCACTATTCCCTTCACTTTTATTGCTTAGTAATACTCTACTTGGATAGTCAGTAATTTATCTCTTTACATGTTGGTGGATATTTGGGTTATTTCCAGTTTTTGCCCAATATGAATAAAGCTGCTATGAAGATTCAAGTCCTTACATAGACATTTGTTTTCATTTCTCTTGGGTAAATATCTAAAATAATTGCTCAGTTAATTGGTAAGTATATTTTAATGTTATAGGAAAAATGCCAAATCGTATTATTGCAAAGTGGTTCAACAATTTGCATTTCCATCAGTAATGCATGAGAATCCCAGGTGCTTTGTAGTCTTACCAAATTTAATATTATCATTCCTTTAAAAAAAATTTGGCCCTCCTAGTAGGTGTGTAATAGTATCTCACTGTTTTTTGTTTGCATTTATCTGATGATTAATGATACTGAGCATCTCTTCGTGTCCTTATTGGCTACCTCTATATCTGTTTGGTGAGTGTCTATTTCAATCTTTTGCTTATTTTTTAATTTGTCTTTTTCTTGAGTTGTAAGAATTAATTATTTTTCTGGAAACAAGTCCTCCATTTTACATGTATATTATACATACAATATGTCTATGCGTAATATTACACACAATGTTTACATACTATTACATATTTTCTTCCTGTCTATGGCTTGCCTTTGCTTTTCCTAATAGTTTCTTTTAAGGAGTAGAAATTTTCATGTGATTATATTTTTGTAATAATAAATCATATAAAGACATCTATCAAACACAGGAAAAAACCTGGGAAGATGTGCACCAACAGGTTCATAGTGAGGAGTACCACTGGGTAATAGAATTATAGGTGATTTTTCTTTTCTTAGTTTTCCCCTAACTTTTCCATAATAAACATGAATTACTTTTATAATTAAAAATGAAAAAAATTCTATATGTAAGAAACAAAACTACCCCGGTTGTCATGTTTCCCCCTGAAGATCTTCAGACACTTTTGTGGCTTTGGGGGAGGTCAGGGAAAATCCTTCCTCTCGTTGAACTCTTGATTGTGTCTTTTATATTCCTGCAGCCTGGCTCAGTGTCTGGCATGGTCGGTACACAATAACATTTGATTGAATTCATTCAGCAAATACTTATTGAGCACCTACTATGTGCCAGGAACTGTGCCTGGCACTGAGAATATAAGTAAATTGTAATGCAATGCAGATTTTGCAAGTAAGTAGCATAGAATGGATTAATGAAAGAAGAAATACTGTCTGTGGGTACATCCTATGTTGTCTGTGCCTAGCATGATTCCTAGTACTTACTAGATACTTGGAAAAAGTGTATTGATGAGTGAAATGTAGAGAAAGTAATTGAGCCTTGTATTTTTCAGATATATTGTCCATTTATTTGATAGTTCCCCCCCCACACACTCATTTAATAAGTAACAGTGTGGACAATTCAAATAAATTAGGAGTTAGTAGAAGACTGAGAAACATCTACAGCAAAGAGTTTTGTTTGGAATAGATAAACTAAGTGGGTTACTACTCTGGGGCCCCCAAAAGAGGTGATGACTCCTAAAGGGAGAGGTATAGGGAGGGATCAGGCAAATAATAACTTTTTCATTTTTTTTTTTCTAGGAGAATTCATCTTTAATTAAAAATGGAACTCCAGTCATCTACTGGAACTGTCTCCTCTCCTTCTTTATTAGAAGTGGTGGGATCAGATTATAAGTCAGTTAAAATTGTTTTGATTATCAACAAGACAATATTCTTTAAATAGAAGTTGTCTATGTATTCCTCAGTCATTTGAATCAGAACACCAATGTCATTATCCACATAATCAAATTGGATGATTTCATCCACAGGCTCTCTAATCTGCATGATACTAGTTACTCATTTCCTGTGAAACTTTAACTCCTAGATATTAGGTATATCATCACTGGTTTCTATATTTGAACCTTTTTCTAACAAGGGCAAATAGAAATGGTGATTGCAAGAAGTCTCAAGAACTTATGAATAAAGAAAATGTTCTTTTGGCAGATGATAAATTCGAGTTACCTAGTCATTCATGTGTAAATAGAAAAGACAATCGGTAGTGTGTGTGGGGTTTTATTTTTCTAGTTAAATTGAACATTGACAACTATTGTAGTAGTGGGATGTATTTTTTTCTTCGTAAGCTAATATTTGACAGGCAGATTTTTTTAATGTGAAGCATTTACACTGGAGATTAAAGCACTTTTGTTTTAAATTTATGGTAGCATTCCACAGGGTGGGAATTTTTACAATCGTTAGTATCACTCTGAATTCTGCTTCTGTCTTCTGATTTGAGGGTAAATCACTACCGGTGGGTGGGAATGTACACTTTGATATATTTGGTAATGGCTTTGAAGACAGAAAAAAAGTGTTTTGACTGCAAATAGAGAAAATGAATGTATTATAATCTTTAGCTTTTCCAGACAGAAACACATTTCTGGGAAACACAGGGCAGTTGTCTAATTATTGGTGAATTCTAAACTGCTTGTTAACTTGCATTAAGTTGAACTGGCATCATCCCTTACTCTGGCCAATGCATTGCCCTATTATACTTACTAAACCTTGTTGGTTGGCTCAGGATCATTCGTTTAGTCCTTTTACAGGACAACTGATTATAGAGTTCCTAAAGCAACAAGACATTTTTTAAGATTTCTCATTTTTTCTTCTCAACAGTTAATAGGAATGATTGTAGGAAGTCTTGGACACAACAGTGGACTTATCTGTTTTAGATTTGTACAAGAAAAAAAGGAGAGCAATGTTTTTCACAGTCAGAAAGCCTTGGAAGAAATCAATTACCTACTTGTGGGGAAAGGTGGCTTCTACTGTTCTGTCATAATTTCTCCTAAACTCTTAATGGTTTTTCAACCATTTCAAGAGGGTTACTATAGGGAAAAAAGCATGATGTGCAAATCTATTCTCAATAATTAAAAAGACAACAAACTGAGACCTAAAGTTAACCCAGTTATAATGTTACCATCTCATCAATAAAGTCAGGAAGTTTTTTAAGTTGTAAGTTTGTAAATTAATCTAACAATGCCTCAATATTCTTATCTATAAAATGAAGATAATCACAGTATCTATGTCATTGACTTAGTTTTAAGTTAATTCAAATAATATAAACAAGCTGTTAGGACAATGGATGATACATTGTTTAAGGGCTCAATAAATATTAACAATTATTATTACTGTCAGAACTATTGTTAATGTGATTATTTTCTGCTTTTATGATTATTATTGATAAATTTTCTCTGGTCCCTGTAATGTTTAGCAGTAAAGTCTGTAAAATGAAAAATGCAGAGTGTTTATATTTAGGGGAGATTAGGAAGTGACATTGTCCTTCTGGAGAGAAGCATTCTCAAACATTAAAGATCATTGTGTCCCATTTAACATGAAGAAGGAAGCAACCCAAGTTTTTCAGACCTGTAGTTTGGAGAGAAAGAGTGGGAGCCTGAGCCAGGTCCGGGGCAAACCAGTGGTTCCCACGGTGCTAAGATAGCTCAAAGGATGAATCAAGAGTTGATGGTGATCAATTCACAGTTTTATTTGGCAATATAGTTCCGTGATGTCTTTGCATTGTTCTGAAATCTAAAAAGTTCCAAATACCCAAAGTTTGTTTTTTTGTAACTTAACATTTGTCAGCACACTAACCTGAACTACACTCATTTGGGGGTGAAATCTGAACTGATATGATGTGAGTTTATTTTAGCATCATTGCCCTTAGAGTGAATGCATTAATCCAGAAATATCAATGACTTTGCATATGGAGTGCTGCCCTGGACTTGACTGGGGCTGTATATAATATACGAGTATATAACAGTCATTATGCATTTTTTCCAAAACTGAAAAATTCTGAAATAGAAAATGTGTGGCCCCAAGCTTTGTGGATAAGGGATCAAGAACTATACCAACTCACAGATTCACTTTGGTCTAGTAAAGTGAGCCAACCCAGTGTAATTCATCGTCTCCTCCCTGCGCCTCCACCTCTGAATTCCTGCTTCCTGGGCTCCCAGAGAGAAGGGAGGCCATCAAAACCAAGGTCACAGCCATATGGTGATTTCTTGCCTTAGAGAAAGCAGTCTCTCCTTGCTTGTTTGAAGCCAGGAGTCACTATTTAGAGACTATCGTGTTTCCCTGAAAATAAGACCTAACTGGAAAATAAGCCCTAGATTTTTCAGGATGACATCCTCTGATCATAAGTCCTAATGCGTCTTTCGGAACAAAACTTAATATAACACTTGGTCTTACTTTCGGGGAAACGTGGTATATGGATAATTAGAATTCAACCTGAAGGGAGGTATTCAACCTACTAGGGACCTATCCCTAGTGAGATTAGGATGTGGCCTTGCGGGCCCAACCTTTCTGGTTCCAATACGGCTTTTGTGTATTGGAGACTGGGGTTCTCACTCAAATTGACCTTGGGCTTTCAGTTTAGTGTTGTGTGTTTCTACCCTAGGAGCTGTCCCTATGTTGCCCTCCTAGTAATGTTTCTAGGACTTCGGACAATTCTGGAATGATATCTATCCTCTTTCCCTACTCATTTTGAAAATAAAATATTACCTCTGAGGTTTAGACTCAAAGATTTTTATGTAACAACTCACAGCAGATATATAAAGTCATGGTAAAGAGATACAGGGCTCCTAGGCCTAAGCAAGGCATGGATGCTACTATGATATATTCTAGACAAGAAATATATGAATTAGAAGGGAGTTTGTTCAGTAGTGAAGTTTTTGAAATAATATCACAGACAGAAATCATTAAAGCACCACGGAGGGAAGGGGACGTTGGCCAGGGCAGGTGACTTGTCAACCCAAATGCTCTGGATGGTTAGAAACTGATGTCAGAGAACATTCCAACCATCTAACCAATTCCCCTTACTTTATTCCTATGTTTTCGTTGTCTGGAAGGAAAAAAAAATCATGCTGGCCCAAAGGCTTGAGAGTCCAGACTCCGTGGTTATTTTAGTTCTTATCACACATTCTGTTTTACATAACTGCGTTTGTGAGCGGAGGTAGTAAGAGCCTGCCTCAAGATGTGAAGCTAGTAAGCAGTGTGTGTGCTAACGAGACTGAGCAACTCGAGTCAGTACCCTGGGAGGACTTCTCGCAGGCAGTCAGCAGCACCCACTGAGTCTCCCCACCTTTGTACGCAAACACCAGCTGGGGATCAGGTGAAGCTGACGAAGGTAACTTCTCTAGTTTTCAGGTGGGAAATGTGCATCTTCCCCTTGAGTTTTTCTTCCTGAAGCAAAACATCTATTTTAGTATTATTTATTCTTTTCTAAGGTTAGGGTACATCAGGTTGACAATATATTAGTCAAATAAAAATATTTATCAGTCGTCTATTGTTTCATCCACACAGTGACAGGCCTTAGGGGCATGCAAAAAATAAAAAAGTTCTTGCCCTGGAGAGATAACACTAACAAACTTTAAACAGGAAGAAAAATTTCTGCAGCTAATCCAGGGCAGGTAAGTGTGGGGTTTTGATTGACAGTGAGGAGAATTGGGGACTGACTTGGTAAAAGGAGAGTGAGAGAGGCATGAGCTGACTTGGTGGTGAGAGGTTCTGAAAACTTGTAAACAGAGAAGACATGTGCATGTCTGCAGGGGCCAGGCAGGTGATGGGAGGGTGAGTGGGGATGGTCTGTCCACCTGCAGAGCGGGAGCCCTGCCTGAAGGCACTGTTGCTTCTAGTTTTAGCTCAGGGGTCAGCAAACTTTTCCTGTAAAATTCCAGACAGCGAATATTTATCCTTTGCGGGCCATACTGTCTTTGTCACAACTTGATTATGCAACTCTATTACTCATGAAAGCAGCCATCCACAATTTGAATAGTGAATGGGTGTGGCTTTGTTCTAGTAAAAGTTCACGAAAAACCAGGCATCTTGATGTGGCCGCTGAAGTATGGCAACCCCCGCTCTAGAACTGATGGTTGTTGGATCTGAGTTTTCAGAAGGATTTAGAAATCAGGATTGTAATGTGAAATATTTTAACTTTTAGATGTAGGCTCAGGAAAATTTTAACATCTGATGCAAACAACAGCATTTTGATGACCACTGCAGCCAATTTGCATATTCTCAGTAAGATTTAATAGAAGTTTTAAATGTAAGTAGGATTTAATAACTGAAGAGGAGAAAGGTAGCCTTTCTAATTAGAAGAATAGCATGAGAAGGGTGACCAAGGGACGCAAGGCACTCGTGGTGGGTGGTTTGGGAGTATCGATGCTAGCACCAGACCAGCCAGGATCAGATCCCAGCTCTACTGTCCACCAGCTATGAGACATGGGACAAATGCCCTCACCGCCCAGACCTGGATTTCCCCACTTCTTCATTGTAAGGATTAAATGAGTTATTATTCATAAAATTTCTTAAAACAATCCCAGGCCCAGAGGAATCACCAAATAGCTACTGGGTTAATAATAATAAAAAGACCTGTTATGAGGACATTTAAATAACAAGCTAGATTTTAGGCCATTTACGATTAGGAATAAGTGACAATTACGTCACTCACCATACATTTCTCATCAGTATATGTGTTTTCTTATTTGTAATGCAGATTATTAAATTTCATTCAGGCAGACAACTTCCTGTTGGTCCAGAGTCAAATGTCACTCCCGACCAGTCACTTACCCTGCAAATGTGTCTCTTGGTCCTAAAGGGGACCAGTAGACTAGAAACAGACATATAAATACCACCTAGGGCAGAAGAACAGAGAAAGGACATCTAAGGAAGTCTATGACATGCTAATTGCTCCATAAGTTATCGCAGTTCTTACCACAATCCTGTGAAGTAAATATGACAGCCTTCCTCAACCCTCTGAGTCTAGTACTTGCTGCAGTGGCAGAAACTGAAAGCAGATCTAACGCCCATGCTCATGTTCTTTGTTCTTCTATAGCTGGAATTTTTAAGAATGTGTCCTGTGGAACTCTAGGGTTTGGGAAAGCGACCATAAGCTTCTTGTGAGCAGAGATCTTGTTTGTCTTTACGTTGAGATCACCAAGGTCTAGAATATGCATTAGGTATTTGAATACAGGAAAGAAGGAAGGAAGAAAGGAGGAAGGAAGGAAGGAAGGAATGAAGAAAGGAAAGAAAGAAGGAAAGAAGGCACATAGGACCTTCTTTCTTGGTCCGTTTTAACCAGAGCAACTCGACTTTCATCTATTTTATCCTCTAAGATCATAGACAGAAGCTCACATGGAAAAAAAAAAAAAAGTTTGGAAGCCACTTGAATGCATGTCACTGCCTTCCCCAAAATGCGTATTTCTGACAGCAGACATTATCTTACATGTGGCATTTGCAACAAAACTTAACGAACAATTAAGAGCATTGTTACATTACTGTAAGAAGAGGGTGTCCCCTGTCGGCCTGAGGTGAGAGGAGATTCCCTGAGATTATGCAGCAGGAACTCAGACTTCCCAACAGCTCAATAGTACATCTAGGGCTGGCCCAGGCCTATTTCCCAGGTCCTCTTCCAAAGGCATACCCTCCCATGTGATGTGCACACCCTTACGCAAAGGGACAGCCTCTTTGGAGAAAAAGAAGTTTTTATTTCACTGATTTGAACACAGGCTTTTATCTGGATCACATACAGATAGGGGCAGACAGAGGGTGGGAGAGAAAGGTTTACCCGTGCCCCATAAATATTAGCGCCGTGTCATTGGATCATTTTTAACAGAAGGTAATACAGGGGGTAGCGGCAGCTTTTATTCTTTTGCCCCAAAGTAGAGCTGATGTAACACTAAGAGGATTGAGAGTTTTGGTGGCTCTGGACACTGGAGGGATTGAACAAGAGGATGTGATAATGCAGTAGAAACTCAGATCAGCAGAACCCAGGTTTAGAGTGATGAGACAACGGTGTCTCTAGGCCCAGCTCTGGCATGTAGGCAGATGGGCTAGCACGTGACCCTTTGGAGACTCATGCTAATCCTTTTGTTGCTGGAACTTGGGAGTGCGGTGTTTTCTTAAAAATGGGCTTACATAGGTGGTTTTGCAGGTGAGGGTGAATTAACCAACGACATTTATTTCATCATGTTAATGTGACCACAGTGGGCTACATAGGCTAGGGAGGCCTGAGGATATGCAGGTTAGGTTAAAATTTGTATCAGCACAGTTTAGTTAGCACAGCACCAATGGTCCACACGTCTGCTATCAGAGCAGCCTCTCTCAAATTCACCCCTTCTTGTAATAGTTCTCTTTAGGAGCCCTTTGTAATTCTTTGGATGAGGTTTTCTAAGAGTCTATTCCATTAGGGAGCCCCAAATCTCTAATTTACTTCTAATGAGGTCTGTTCACTTGATGACAGCATCATCCAGTATAAACACCTCCCTCCTTTGGTCTAGTGTTCTTCATAATGAGATGGATCCAGAGGCACAGAGAGCTGCCAGACACATTAAAGAAGCTACAGTCCCTAAGAAAGGATTTATTAATGATTTCAGTCCCAAAGGAAGAGACAGAGAAATTCTTCAGAAAGAAAGAAACGGCGATGGTGAAATCAAAGCCACCCAGATGGCCCATAAACAGGCTAATTATGTGGAAGACCCAGAAGCAAGTCTGAAATCTCTTCCCCAGCTGCCTATGGAGTCTGCCAGGTAGCCAGATGCTGGTGGGGCAAACACCCTTCCATGGGTCATCAGCAAAGTGGTGATACACATTTAAGCAAATGATAGCCCCCTAGTATGTTTCTTTATATAACGAAATAATATTTTCGATCTTTATGGGTAAAACGCTCCATGCTATTCAACAGATAAAAATGATCATACCGATATTTTCATCACTGGAAAGGCATAATTATGGAACACTCCATGCTCATATTTGTGCACATCCATAAATATGGTGTCAGGTTAAGGAAAGAAATGATTCTAGTATGTTGTTAATTTGTTGTAATTTAGAGATAAATGGCAAATTTTGATGAATAATATCATTTCATGTTGAAGTATCTAATCACCTTAGAAGTATCCAACAGGAGCTGTGACTGAAAAGCCCTGTTTAGTCTCTAACCTTCAGCACAGCACAGCACAGCTTTGTGACATACTAACAGACATTGAGGACATGTAGTGCAGGTCCTTCCAGCTAACTGAGTCTGGTGATTTCAGCAATGTCTGCAGAGAAGCCCGGTGCCCAGATTCCAAATGCAGAGCACGAAAAAGGGCTGAGCCGTTATGGAAGGCAGTGTGGAGGTTCCTCAAAAAATTATGAATAGAATTGCCATATGACCCAGCAATCCCTCTCCTGGGTATCTACCCAAAACATCTGAAAACATTTATCCATAAAGACACGTGTGCTCCAATGTTCATTGCAGCTTTGTTTACGATGGCCAAGACATGGAAGCAACCAAAATGTCCTTCGATAGATGAATGGAACAAGAAGTTGTGGTATATATACACAATGGAATACTATTCGGCGGTAAGAAAAGATGATATAGGAATATTTGTGACAACATGGATGGATCTTGAGAGTATAATGCTGAGCGAAATAAGTCAGACAGAAAAAGCAGAGAACCATGTGATTTCACTGATATGTGGTATATAAACCAAAAACAACAAAAGAACAAGACAAATGAGAAACAGAAACTCATGGACACAGACAACAGTTTAGTGGTTACCAGAGGGTAAGGGGGGTAGGGGGTGGGAGATGAGGGTAAGGGGGATCAAATATATGGTGATGGAAGGAGGGCTGACTCTGGGTGGTGAACGCACAGTGGGATTTTGGATGATGTAGTGCAGCGTTGTACACCTGAAATCTATGTAATTTTGCTGACAATTGTCACCCCAATAAATTTAAAAAATAAATTTTAAAAAAGGAAAAAAGAAAAAGGGCTGAGAACAAGAAATGTGCTGGCTTTCTATTTAAGACTAATGGACTATGATTTCTTTTATATGTGGTATCTAAAAAACAAAACCAACCAACAAAACAAAACAGAAAGAAACTCATCGATACAGAGAACAACGGGATTGTTGTCACATGGGAGGGGGTGAGGAATAGGCCAAAAGGTGAAACGGATTAAGAGCTATAAACTGCTAGTTATAAAATAAATAAGTGACATCCTTATGTAATGTACAGTATAGGAAATATAGTCAATAATATCATAATAACTACGTACAGTGACGACAGTTACTAGTTTTATCCTGGTGATCACTTTGGAAAGTATATAAATGTCTAATCACTATGTTGCACACCAGAAACAAATATAATATTATATGTCAACTACAATTAAAAAATAAATCAATAGCCAGGGCATGGAAACAACCAAAATGCCCAGTGGTAGACAGGCGACTGGATTAAGAAACTGTGGTACATTTATACAATGGAGTATTACTCAGCCATAAAGAAGAATGAAATCTTACCATTTGCAAAGATATGGATGGACCTACAGAACATTATGCTAAGTGAAATAGGTCAGATGGAGAAAGACAAATACCGTATGATCTCACTAATCTGTGGAATCTAAAGAATAGAATAAAGGAACAAACTGATCAGAAACAGTCTCAGAGATATAGAGGAGAAACTGAGAGTTGCTAGATGGGAGGGGGTGGGGATGAAGGAGAAGGTGAGGGGATTAGAAAGCATAATTGGTAACCACAAGATTGCCATGGGGATACGGAAGACAGTTTGGGGAACATAATCAATAATGTTGTGAAGATTTTATAGGGTATCCAATGGACACTTGTCTTTTTAGGAAGACCACTTCATGGACAGGGTATGTACCTGACCACTGCAGTGCACACCTGAAACTGAAGCTGAATAATAATGAATGTCAACTATAATTTTATATATATATATATATATATATATATATATATATATATATATATGTATATGTATATGGTCACAGGATGTGCAGTACAGCACAGGGAATAGAGTCAGTGGAACTGTAACAGCTGTATATAATGTCAGAGAGGTAGTAGATAGGGGGCAGGGGGTTATCACCTTGTAATGGGTATAAATGTCTAACTATTACACTGTTTTGTACACCTGAAACTAATAATAAAAAAGTAAAATATGTTAATTGGATTAATTGATTTGATAAGTAAAAAATTACCACTTTGTTTTAATTTTTGCTTTTTAAAATTTGTTATAAAACTTTAGCATCTTTACAGATGTTTATTAACCATGTGTATTTTTTTGCTCTGAGCTGCCTTTCTATATCACTTGTCCTTCTTATTAAAAATGGGCTCTTTTTATTGTGCCATAAAAAAAGATGAAATAGTACCATTTGTGACAACATGGATGGATCTTGAGATTATTATGCTAAGCGAAATAAATCAAACAGAAAAAGTCAAGAACCATATGATTTCACTGATATGTGGTATATAAAACTGAAAACAAAAAAGAACAAGACAAACAAATGAAGAAACAAAAACTCATAGACACAGACAATAGTTTAGTGCTTACCTTACCAGGGGGGAGGGGTGTTGTAGATGAGGGTAAAGGGGATCAAATGTATGATGATGGAAAGAGAACTGACTCTGGGTGGTGAGCACACAATGTAATATATAGATGACGTGTTACAGAATTGTATCCCTGAAAACTATGTAACTTTACTAACAATTTTCACCCCAATAAACTTTAATTAACAAAAATAAGGAATGGCATCATAAAAAATAGTGGCGTGAAGTGAGCCTCTTGAAATCTCCACTGGAATTTACAACAAATTGAACAACTATAACTCTACAAAGGACTCCCTGAGCAGCAGACAGGCAAGATTAAGAGGTGCACTACCAAAATCATCTAAAGGTGGGCAAATTGCACGAGCTGGGGAGGAGGGAAGGGAGAAGTGAGATGGGGCTGCACGGGCACAGGGCGCAGACATAGCTCAGTGCTCCTAGCTCGCTGCATCCCGGAACTACCGCAGCTGTGGGAGAGGGAAGAATTTTGACTGCTAGGGCTCCGTTTATGGCCCATAGGGCTGAGGGGACAGCCCATAACATGATTGAGCCCAACGCTCATGGCAGAGACCTCGGAGCAAAGAATGAGGGAAGAAGGCTGAAAACAGTAGTTTAAGCCCTCACTGCGAAGCAGAGAACAGAAGCTTTAGGCACTGAGCCTAGCAGCCCCCTCCCTACCCTTCCAGAGCTCGCCCTGCCCCCACCTGCCAAGTGCTAGAAGTACAACAGTAGCATTGTCAGATCAAAAGAACAGAATATTTGCAGTTCTGAGAACTGTGGTCTGCAGACACAGACTCACAGCCCAACTAGTTCTGGCAAAAGTGAGGGAGCTGTGGAAGCAGGACCAGCTGTGGTGGTGGGCGACGCCATTGCCCTGAGCCACCTCTCACAATGTACCCTGACCCTGTCCCCACCTATCTGGGCGGAACCCTGCAGTAGTAAACAAAACTGCTGAAACACACGGGCTCTGAATCTGGTGCAGGAAGAGCTTTGGAACTTCAGAAGCTCTCCACATCACCCCACGGAAGCAGCACCCTATGACCCAAGTGAACTGTTCACAGAGGAGAAGCCCACCTTCCAGGGAATCCCCCCATTGTGTAAGAAGTGGGAATAGTGCAGAGCAAATATAACACTACAGTGTGAGAGAGAATAAAAGGCTGCAGTCAGAGAGAAAATAAAACATTTTACCAACACCTACTGGAAAACAAAAGAAAGACCTCTATCAACCTGTTGCAGAACCCACTCCTATAGATGTCTAGGAAGAGAAACAATAAATCATTAATTATCATGAATAACTAAGGTAACAAGATAGCTCAGAAAGCAATGACAAGTCTCCAGTAAATGAACTTAAAGACATGGAAATATGTGACTTAAATGCCAGAGAGGTCAAGATTGCAGTTCTTAGAAAAACTCAATGAGATGCAAGAAAACACAGAAAGACAGTTTAATGAACTCAAAAACACAATCAAGAACAAAATGAACATTTTAACAAAGAGATTGAAATTTTAAAAAAGAGCCAAATAAAATTTCTGGAGATTAAGACCTCAATAAAAGAAATGAAGAAAGAAATAGCCACCTTAGGTAGTAGAGTTGACCAGATGGAAGAAAGAATCAGTGATATCGAAGATAGTAATCTGGAAATGACACGGATGGAAGAAGAAAGCGACTTGAGACTTAAAAGAAGTGAAGAACTCTACAAGAACTTTATGACTTCATCAGAAAGAGCAATATAAGAATGATGGGCATACCAAAAGGAGAAGAAAGAGAGAAGGGAACACAGAGTATATTCAAACAAATAGTCGATGAGAACTTCCCAATTTGTGGAAAGAACTGGATCCTTGAATCCAAGAAGCAAATAGAACACCTAATTACCTCCACCCCAGCAGGCTTTCTCCAAGGCACACTGTATTGAAGCTATCAAAAATTAACGACAAAGAAAGAATCCTCAAGGCAGTCAAGGAAAAGAAGACGGTAACCTACAAAGTAAGCCCATTAGATTATCACCAGATTTTTTTTCAGCAGAAACTCTACAAGCCAGGAGGAAGTGGAATCAAATATTCTAGCTATTGAAAGAGAGAAAATATGAGCCAAGAATAATATATCCAGAAAAGATATCTTTTAGATATGAAAGCAGAATAAAGGCCTTTCCAGACATTAAGAAGCTGAGGGAATTTTCTAACACATGACCTGCACTACAAGGAATACTGAAGGATGCTATTTGACCAGCATCAATAGCAATAATTTGTGGCAACCAAATCATAAAAGGGGGGAGAATAAAGGCCTGAACTGGAATATGGGAATGGAGAAAGTAAGGATGCTGAAGAAAATGGAATACTGTAAATATGAAACTTTCTTTTACATAAACTTAATGGTAACCACGGGGAAAAAAAACACCAGAACTAAAATATATAACGTAATATAAGAAGAAACAGAGGGAGAAATCATAGAACACCACTACACAGAAGTAATAGACAACAACAAAAAAAGCAAAGAAACAATGGAGACACAGTATTACCAGACAACCAAAGATAGAATGATAGGAAATCTTCACATATCAATAATCACCCTAGGGGCAGACGGGTGGCTCAGTTGGTTAGAATGTGAGCTCTGGGTAACAGGGCTGATGGTTCATTTCCCACAAAGGCCAGCGAGCTGCAACCTCCACAACTAGAATGAAGTCATTGAGCTGATGCTGAGCTCCCAGGTGGCCAGATGCCTCAGTTGGTTGGCGCTCAGGCTCTCAACCACAAGGTTGCCAGTTCAACTCCTGTAAGGGATGGTGGGCTGTGCCCCCTGCAGCTAACGACAGTGACTGGACCTGGAACTGAGCTGCACCCTCCACAACTAAGATTGAAAGGACAACAACTTGACTTGGATGGAGCTGATGAATCCTGGGGAAAACGCACTAATGTTCGCCAATAAAAAAAAAGTCCTACAAATACACACTGTTCCCCAATAAAGTCCTATTCCCCTTCCCCCAATAAAATCTTAAAAAAATATATATTCAAATTAAAAAAAAATAATAATCACCCTAAATGTAAATGGATTGAATTCATGAATAAAAAGACACAGAGTCGCTGACTGGATCAAAAAAGTAAACCCAACCATACACTGCCTCCAAGAGACACATCTTAGCTATGAGGACAAACATAGACTCAAAGTGAAAGAGTGGAAATTGACACTCCATGCAAATGGTGTTCAGAGAAAATCAGGTGTAGCCATACTGATATCAGATGAAACAGACTTCAGGATAAAAAACACAACAAGAGACAAAGATGGACATTTCATAATGATAAAAAGGACTATACAACAAAAAGACATAACAGTCATCAATCTTTATGCCCTCAATCAGGGAGCACCAAAATATACCAAGCAACTACTAAAAGAACTAAAGAGAGAAATTGACCAAAACAATTATAATAAGGGACCTAAATACATCATTGAAGCTATGGATAGATCATCCAAACAGAAAATAAATAAAGAAATAGCAGCCCTAAATGACTCATTAGATGAAATGGACATAATTGACATTTATAGAGCAGATCATCCTAGAACATCAGACTATACATTTTTTTCTAGTGTACATGGAACATTCTCAAGGAGAGACCATATACTGAGGCATAAAACTAGCCTCAGCAGATTTAGAAAGATTGAAATCATACCAAGCATATTCTCTGATCGCAAAACTTTGAAATTGGATACCAACTGCAAAAAGAAAGCAGGAAAACCACAAATATGTGGAGGTTAAACAACATACTTTTAAGGAACGACTGGGTCAAAGAAAAAATAAGAGGAGAGATCAAAAGATACATAGAAACAAATGAGAATGAAAATACATCCTACCAAAATTTTCGGGATGCAACAAAATCAGTTTTAAGGGAAATTTAGATCATTACAGGCTTATCTCAAGAAACAAGAAAAATCCCAGATAAATAACATCATGTTACACCTTAAAGAACTAGAAAAAGAAGAACAAATGAAACCCAAAGTCAGCAGAAGAAAGGAAATAACAAAAATCAGAGCTGAAATAAATGAAATAGAGAACAAAAAGACAATAGAAAAAATTAATGTGACAAAGAGCTTGTTCTTTGAAAAGATTAACAAAATTGACAAACCCTTGGCTAGACTCACTAATATAAAAAGAGAAAAGACACTAATAAACAAAATCAGAAATTAAAGAAGGGAAGTTATCACGGACACCACAGAAATACAAAGGATCATCCAAGAATACTATGAAGGACTATATGCCGTTCAAATTCAATAACCTAGAAGAAATGGACACATTCTTAGAAACATATAGCCTTCCTACTCTGAATCACAAAGAACTGAAAAATCTTAATAGACCGATCACCAGTAAGGAAATCGAATCGGTCATCCAAAATCTTCCCAAAGCAAAAGTCCGGGACCAGATGGCTTCACTAGTGATCTACCAAACCTTCAAAGAGGATCTAGTACCAATCCTGCTCAAACTCCTCCAAAGAATTGAAGAAGAGACAGTACTCCCTAATTCGTTTTATGAGGCCAACATTACCCTGATACCAAAACCTGGCAATGATAACACAAAAAAAGAAAACTACAGACCAATATCTCTGATGAATACAGATTGAAAAATCTTAAACAAAATTCTAGCAAATAGAATGCCACAATGAATTAAAAAGATTATTCATCACGACCAAGTGGGGCTCATCCCAGGGGCACAAGGATGGTTCAACATACACAAATCCATCAGTGTACATCAATGTACATCACATAAACAAAATAAAGGACAAAAATCATATGATTATATCAACTGATGTAGAAAAAGTGTTTGACAAGATACAACATCCATTTATGATTAAAACACTTAATAAAATAGGTATAGAAGGAAAATACCTTAACACAATAAACACCATATATAACAAACCCTCAGCTAATATCATAATTAATGGTGAAAAACTGAAGCCCTTTGCTCTACATTCAGGAAGGCTGTCCCTTATCACCTTTGCTTTTCAACAGAGTGTTGTAAGACCTCGCCAGAGCAATCAGGCAAGAGAGAAATAAAAGGCATCCAAATTGGGAATGAAGAAGTTAAATTGTCACTCTTTGCAGATGATATAATGCTATATGTAGAAAACCTTAAAGACTCCACCAAAAAGCTATGAGAAACAATAAACAAATACAATAAATTTGTTGGCTACAAAATCAACGTACAAAAGTTCATTGTATTCCTATATATTAACAATGAAATCTCAGAAAAATAAATTAAAGAAACAATTCCTTTTGCAATTGCAACAAAAAGAATAAAATACCTAGGAATAAACTTACCCAAGGATTTGAAAGACCTATACTGAAAACTATGAGACATTTTTAAAAGAAATTGAAGAAGATACAAAGAAATGGAAAGACATTCGTGCTTATGGATTGGAAGAATCAATATAGTTAAAATGGCCATATTACCCAAAGCAATATACAGATTTAATGTAATCCCCATCAAAATCCCAATTGTATTTTTTAAAGAAATAGAACAAAATCATCAGATTTGTTTGGAACCACAAAAGACCCTGAATAGCCAAAGCAATCTTTAGAAAAAAGAACAATGCTGGAGGTATCACACTCCCTGACTTTAGCTTGTACTATAGGGCAACAATAATCAAAACAGCATTGTATTGGCAGAAATACAGACACACAGACAAATAGAATAGAATTGAAAACCCAGAAATAAACCCACATTAATATGGACAGATAATTTTTAACAAAGAAGCCAAAAACATGCAATGGAGAAAAGACAGCCTCTTCAATAAATGGTGCTGGCAGAATTGGAAAGCCCCATGCAAAAGAATGAAACTGGACTGCTATTTGTCACCATGTACGCAAATTAATTCAAAATGGATCAAAGACCTAAGCATAAGGCCTGACACAATAAACTGCATAGAAGAAAACATAGATACTAAACTTATGGACCTTGGGTTCAAAGAGCATTTTATGAATTTGACTCCAAAGGCAATGGAAGTAAAAGCTAAAATAAATGAATGGGACTATATGAAACTTAAAAGCTTCTGCACAGCAAAAGAAACCATAGACAAAATAAGGAGGCAACCAACTGAATGGGAGAAGATTTTTGCAAACAGTGCTTCCAATAAGGGGTTAATATCCAAAATATATAAGGAACTCATACAATCAACAACAACAAAAAAAACAACCCAGTTGAAAAATGGGCAGAGGACCTGAAGAGACATTTCTCCAAAGAGGACATACAAATGGCAAATAGACATATGAAAAAATGCTCAATATCACTAATCAGCAGAGAAATGCAAATAAAAACCACAATGAGATATCACCTCACCCCAGTTAGAATGGCTATCATCAACAAGACAAATAGTGACAAGTGTTGGAGAGGCTGTGAAGAAAAAGGAACCCTCATACACTGTTGGTGGGAATGCAGACTGGTTCAGACGCTACGGAAGGCAGTGTGGAGGTTCCTCAAAAAATTACAAACAGAATTACCATATGACCCAGCAATCCCTCTCCTGGGTATCTACCCAAAAAATCTGAAAACATTTATACCTAAAGACACGTGTGCTCCAATGTTCATTGCAGCTTTGTTTACGGTGGCCAAGACATGGAAATAACCAAAATGTCCTTCGATAGATGAATGGATAAACAAGTTGTGGTATATATACACAATGGAATACCATTCGGTGGTAAGAAAAGATGAAATAGGACCATTTGTAACAACATGGATGGATCTTGAGAGTGTAATGCTAAGCGAAATAAGTCAGACAGAAAAAGGCGAGAACCATATGATTTCACTGATATGTGGTATATAAAACTGAAAACAGCAAAAGAACAATACAAACAAATGAAGGAACAAAAACTCATAGACACAGACAATAGTTTAGTGGTTACCAGAGGGTAACGGGGGTGGGGGGTGGGAGATGAGGGTAAAGGGGATCAAATATATGGTGATGGAAGGAGAACTGACTCTGGGTGGTGAACACACAATGTGATTTACAGATGATGTAATACAGAATTGTACACCTGAAATCTCAGTAAGTTTACTAACAATTGTCACCCCAATAAACTTCAATCAAAAAAAATAAGTAAATGAAATAAAATAAAACTAATGGATTGATTTAATCACAATTGGGACAATGTTATTAAAGACAAGAGGAGGTGTACTTCAAGGGAGACCTGCCTTCATTTCTTAGCTTGTTCTTATCATTCTTTTTATTCTTTTTAATCTGAGGAATGTGCCTTTATTCTCGGTGAGTACTAATTGATGGGACTTGCATATGTGGAAAAACTTGTGTCCTCCACAAATTCAGGTGTTATGCAGCTCTCACTTTCAACGATGTCTTACAGGAAGAGAGAACCATTGTTGGTGGTAAGGCTATGTTCAATATCAGGTCTCAATCGAGAAACCCAAAAGAATAGGTTCCTAGCTGTGTTCTTCTGGGATGTGTGAATATTGTTATGTTGCATTGTGGTTTTTCTGGTGTACCTACCAGTGTGTATCATTGTACTATCAGTTCCTGGAAGGGAGGAGTCGGGTAGAATGCTGTTTAACTAAAAAAATTAGTATGAGGAAAGAATGGTCTTTTTAACATGTGGTTCTGGGAAAAATGGATGTCCATATGCAATAAAATGAAGTTGAACCCCTACCTTACACTATCTAAAAAAATTAACTCAAAATGGATCAAAAACATAAATGTTAAAGCTAAATATATAAAAATCTTAGAAGTAAACATATGAAGTAAACATTTGTGTAAATTTTGTAACTTTGTTTAGGTAATAATTTCTTAGATAATACACTAAAATATAAGCAACAAAATAAAATAATAGATAAACTGGACAACATTAGAATTAAAAACTTCTCTGCTTCAAAAATACTATTAAGAAAGTGAAAAGGCAGCCTACAGGCTGGGAAAAGTTTTTGCAAATCATATATCTAATAAGGGACTCATCTAGAAAATATAAAGAATTTCTACAACTCAACATATAAAAGACAAATAACCCAATTAAAAATAAGCAGAGAATATGAATAGACATGTCTCCAAAGAAGATATAAAAATAACCATTACACACATGATAAGATGCTTAACATCAAAAACGATCAGGAAAATGCAAGTCAAAACCACAGTGAAATACCACTTCACAGCACAAGGATGGCTATACTCAAAAGGACAGGGGATAACGAGTTTTGGCAAGAATGTGGAGAAACTGGACCCTCATACACAGTTAGTGGGAATGTGAAATGGTCCAGCCACTTGAGAAAAATGATATGGCAATTCCTTGAAAGTGAAAGGAAAATAGTTACCATACAAGCCAGCAATACTTTTCATGGCTGCATGACATTCCATCGTATGGCTTGTAACGTATTTTATTTACCCATTTGTTAGTTGACAGACCCTTGGATTGTTTTCATTTTTTAGTTATTATGAATAAGGCTGTTATGAACATTAATGTACAAGTTTTGGTGTGGACAGATGTTTTTATTTCTCTGGACCTGTATATATTAACTCTTTTCATGTGCACACAGCCCTAGGAGGCCTGTTTACTCTTTTCTCTATTTTTCAGACAAAGGTAGTGAGGCACAGAGAGGTTAGGTGACTTGCCCAAAGTCGAAAGCTGCTAAGTGGCTGAGTTGGGATTCAAACCCAGGAAAACTGTCTCCAGAACCTGAGCTCTTGGCCACTAGTCTGTTTTGAAGACATTTTCCCACTTTTTCATACCCTGAGAAAGCTGGCACAGCCTTGGCCCATTGCTGTTCCTTGGGAAATGATTGTTGATGGATTGAATCCAGCTCTCCTATCTGTCCACCCAAAAAGACCATGCTAGGAAGCCCTGCTCTGAGAAAGTGCACTGTACTACTTATAACAAGAGATTTGGGGAGTGGAGGTCCTGGTCTCGGGTTTCAGGACAGCTGCCTCAGTCCTTCCTTTATACTCCTTATAACATCCAGCCAGCAGATAATACCACAAGGCGGACTATTCTGAATAGGTAATATTTATTAATATTTGATATTATATTATAATATCGGTATAATCAAACTAATATTCATTAAAACACTTTTCCACATTCAGGCACTGTGCTAAGCAGTTTGCATGCAGTATCATTTTTTGACCTCAAGATAATGCTGAGAAGTTGACCCTTAAGAGGCGTATTGGTCAACAATATGCATCAGGAGCTAGAATGCCCGTTTTCAAATCTTAGCTCTGTCATTTACTAGCAGTGTGGCCTGCCCATATTGTTTAACAGCTCAGTGCCTCAGTTTCCCATCTCTAAATTGGCAAAAATAATAGGACCTACTTCATTGGATTGTTGTGATGGCTGAAAGGATTGTGGGATGTACAATGTTTGGAATAGTGCCTGACATGTGGTGTCAGCTGTTTAAGTGTTAGTTGTTATCAATAATTTTCTTTCTACTTCTGTTACAACTGAGAAACAGGTTGAGGTTATGAAGTATCTTCCACAGGAAGACACAGCTAAGAGGCAGAGCCAGGAAAACACAGGGAGTTTGATTCCAGATTTTGTATGTAAACACATACACCACATCTCCTGTCCATAAGATTCAGTTTACCTTGCATATATCCTGTGTGAGGCATCCTTTGTCTTCCCCAAATGGATTTAAGGATGGCTTTATTGGTGTTTCCATAATAGCATGTTTAAAATTTTATTACAAGTATATAATACTGTGTATTTCTGGCATTTTCCCATTACCTTACATAGTGGCTTATTATCCTTAATAAATATAGGTTGCTGTTTTCAACTCTATTGCTAAATATTTTTTTAATCAATTTCCTACTCCTGAACCCCACTATTGCTGCCTTATTAATTCAGGTTCTCAAAAATTCTTGCTGGAACACATGTAACAGAAGTAACTTAGAATTTGTGCTACCATACCCTTCACCATAGCTGATATCAGGTACACTTAGTGATTCTCTATTCTGTCCAATCAAAAGACTCGACAGTTTCCCAGCTGAGAAAATTGATCCAAAAGCTAAATGCATATACACTTAGGCCCCTTACTTTCATGATAATTTGGACAGCCCTGCCACCTGAACATTCTTCATCATTATTATTTGGTGAATGTGGAACTGTGTCTGCTATTTAAGTCATAGTGATGAAGAGTATTGACTTGTAAACACTTCTTGGTGAGTGTAAAAATAGTTGACTTCATCGTAATAGTCAAAATATAGTTTTCTGTTTCTTTACCAAGAAGCCATCTACAATTTCAACTGCCTGACAAATCCCATGTGGGTCTATGATCAAGGACATCTTTTTGAAGAAAGGTATCTTCTAAACGCTAAAACTGAGTCATTAAAATCTCACTTGATGCAGAAATTAATAAATTTCATTTCCTAAATAAATAAACTCTTTACAATGCATAAAGGTTAAGATACTTCATTTCTCATTTTGCCTCAGCATGGAACTTGTAGGCGAAATTTTATTAACTGTTCAATTACGTAATCTGGTTAGGCGCCTACCAGGTTCAGAATTTTCTATTTGCTGCATTTCTTTCAGGTTTTTTTTCCCTATCTAGTGGTTTTGCATCTTATTCAAGATTTAGATTCTGAAATCATAGTGTTTTAATTTTCAATATCTTGACTGATGAAGTTAAGCATGTTTTTATACATTTATCGATCATTCAAATATCCGCTTTTTGTATAGTGTCTATTCAAGTCTTTGCCCATTTGCTCTATTGGTGATCTGCCCTGTTCTTATTGATTTGTAGGAGTTGCTTTTATGGTTTTTATATGAGTCCTTTGTCAGTTATATGTATTGCAAATATATTTTCTTGCTCTGCAACTTATTTGTTCATTCTCTTAATGGTCTTTTGATGAAAAAGAAAGTCCTGATTTTAATGTAGTCTTTATCAACTTTTCCCTTCAGGATCAGTGCTTTGTTTCCTGTTAGTAAATATTTGCCATTGTGCATCCATCAGATTTTCCCTCACAATATAAAGTGTTAACAGAGATGTAGAGCAACTTGAATGCTGCTGGTGAAGTACAAGGGCCTATGATCATTTTGGGAAACACTCTGGTAGCACAAATAAACCGAAACCCACACAATTCCTATGATTCAGCAACTCCACGCCTGTTTACTTATTCTAAGTGGATACATTTGTGCACCAAAAGACACGCACAAGAATCTTCATAGCAGCATTATTTGTAATAGTAAAAAAGATCACCAACAACCCATATCTTCTCCAATAATAATAGAAGTTCAAAGTTATGACCTACTCACGTACTGGAATACTACACAGCAACGAAAATGACTATGTTACTATTACATGCAATGACATCAATGACTCTCCCAATGACGACACTGGGTGAAAGAAACCAGTCATTAAAAAAGTATATATTCTGTGGTTACATTTATATGAAGTTCAAAAATAGGCAAACTGCCATGGGGTTAGAGAGGTCAGGATAGTGGTTACTTTTAGGCAGAAAGGAAGGGGGTCCAAGGATGGCTTTAGGGATGCAGGGACATATCTTGGTTTGGATGGTGGTTAAATGAGTGTTGTGCTCTTTGTGTGATAAGCTGAAACTTAAGACTTGCTCTGCAACTTTCTGAATGTGTTTTATTTTAATAAAAGAAATTTATAAAAATTAAAGTTAATGCATAAGGCAAAAATCGCATTAAATTTCCTTTTGAAAATATTTGACTCTATTTTTTAAGTCTCATTTCCCATATCTACATATTCTATTTCTTAAGCAGAAATAAATGCTTACTTTTTAATTCTAAGTTCATGTAAGTAGCTACTTTAGACATTTTTCCTTCACATGTTAGATACCAGATTCTAGAAACACAGAACTAATGTGGACCTTAAAAAATCACTCTCTAAATCCTCTGATAAAGACCTTGAGTAGAGCAGTGACAACAGAAGTAGACATGAGGACGCTTCTTATTTCAGAGGTAGAATTGATAGGAATTGGCAAAGGATGGGAGGAATAAAATATGGACAGATTGGAATCAGTATTTTTTTGGCCCACCCACCCTTCATACATTCAGCCCAATTTGGTAACAGCAAGGAATTATTAATAGAAGCCGCAGGAGGTTCTTGATCCTTACAGAATGTACGAGTTTCCTCTGGCTGCTGTAACAAATTACCAGAACCTAAAAGCAACAGAAAAATTTATTATCTCACAGTTCTGGGGGTCAGAGTCTAAAATGGGTCTCATTGGGCTAAAAGCAAGATGTGGACAAAGCTGGGCTCCTTTTCAAAGGCTCTAGCGGAGAATCCATTTCCTTGCTTTTTCCTAATTGAAAAGGCTGCCTGCATTCCTTGCCTTGTGATCTCCCTTCCGTTTTCAAGGTTGTAAATAGCCAGCTGAGTATTTCTCAGTCGTAATACTCTGACACTCTTTCTTCTGCCTCCCTCTTCCGCTGATAAGGACTCTTGTGATTACATTGGGCCCACCCAGATAACCTAGGGTGATCTTCTGATTTTAAGGTCAGTTGATTAGCCACTTTACCTACATCTGCATACTTAATTCTTCCTTGACATGTAGAGTAATATATTCACAGGTTCCAAGCATTAGGAAATCAGCAACTTACTGAGGGGACATTATTTTGCCTACCACACAATAATAAATATATTATTTGATATGATATAATAAAGATGATATAAACTTTGAGCTCCAGGTGTTGCATGTAGATTCTAAGAATAAAGCCCCAGAAGGCAGAACAGAGAGATGAAGGGTAACTGAGTTGTGATGATGCCACTGTTTGAAACTCTGGATCCAATAAAATCTTCCGTGAACTCGACCCCTGGGTTTTTAGTTATGTAAGCCAATAAAATTATTTTTTATTTTCATTATCTAATTTCAGTTGGGTTTTTCTGGCATTAGAAATCAAGCATCCTGCCTGATATGGGGCAGAAAAGAAAAGGAAGAGTTCATCTAATTATTCATCCTGGGTGACTGGGAAGAGGGTGGAACTACTATACGGAAAGAAGAAAGATAAGATGTTAACTAAGGAGACATAGAGTTGACTTCAGGCATATTAAGTTTGGGTTTGCATTTAGATATCCACTGTCCAATAAGCACTCTGATATATATAGCTTTGAAATTCAGAGAAGGGAGGATGATGCAAATACATTTTAGAGTCTCTCATCTTTTTTCTCTTATCTTTAATGTAGATGCTTTATCTATTTTAGTTTGCTAGGTCCTTGGACCCTTATATTACTATTTTAAGCAGAAAAGAACATACAATATACTCGTCTTTAGGAAACTTTCAAAGGTTTAATTGTAAGGGTTAGCTCAGAATAATATTACAATAGGAGGTATTGTTGTTGGCTATTTGTTGGCAAGACTTTCATGTGTGATAAAAATTACTCTCGATTATAGTCTCAAAAGAGAAAAGTAACTGTAATTATTAAGTATTCCACACTCCACACCCAAGCCCCATCAAAACATCACAGCCTATAAGAAGAAGGAGCAAGATGCAGTCTTCCAAACGTTGCAAAACAGAAATGGAATATAAAAAAGTTCATGATTAGCTTCCTACAGTCCTGTTCCAAATCCCTAAGCCCTGCCAACCCCTTTCCCTCAAAAGAGGCTCTTTTAAAATAAGCATTTTGAGTTTCCTGTCAAAAGACATAAGTTGAATGGAAAGGTTCTTACCTTCCACTTCGGTTTTTATACTTCCAAGAAAAATATGCAGACTTAATCTTTTTAGTATCTTATATCTTAATATACCTGTGCATTTATGCACACTTATATGTGTGTATATGTGTACGAGGTTGCACAATTAAGTTCATGACCTTGTTGCAACAATGTTGCTAACCTTTTTTGATTATTCATTATGAATTTGTACCAATGGGACAGTTAACCAAGTTTATATCTGGAAGTGTTGAAAAGGCTGCATGAAAGTTAGACGACCTGAACTTTTTGCCAACAATTCATGGCTCTTGCATCATGACAATGGACCAGCTCACACAGCACTGTCTGTGAGGGAGTTTTTAGCCAGTAAACAAATAACTGTATTGGAACACCGTCCCTACTCACCTGATCTGGCCCGCAATGACTTCTTTCTTTACCCAAAGATAAAGGAAATATTTAAAAGAAGACATCTTGATGCCATTCAGGACATCAAGGGTAATACAATGACAGCTTTGATGGCCATTCCAGAAAAAGAGTTCCAAAATTGTTTTGAAGGGTGGACTAGATGCTAGCATCAGTGCATAGCTTCCCAAGGGGAGTACTTCAATGGTGACAGTAGTGATATTCAGCAATGAGGTATGCAGCACTTTTTCTAGGATGAGTTTGCTAATTGTCAGAACTTCATATATACATATTTGGTGTTTCATCTTTGACCAAATATGTAGATTCCATGGAGATGGGTACTACACAAGGTCCAGAAAGATGAATAAGCCAGCATTATTAATAGGCAGGTAGGTCTTATTTTCAATAGAAATACATAAAGGAAAATTACTGGTAAGAGAGGAAGTCTTGACTGGTATGACTAATGCAAATCTTCGAAAACTGCCAGTAGTATATAAACTTGAATTCATCAACTGTAGTGAAATAAAGCAGGCAGGGACATAGAAAGACAGGAGCATACAGACGGCTCTTGGTGCTTGCAGAACACAGCATGTGGAAAAGCACTGTATAAATTCTGTAAACAAATCGCTGCACAGATACATTAATCAAGGTGACTCACTGCTATAGGCTACTTACCAGTGACAAAATGAGTTGGCTCTTTATGATGCAGCATTTTACAGTGCATATTGGAAGAACAGTAAGTGTAGACATAATGAAAGATAATTGTAATTCCATATACAGTGAAACCAATCTAGAGTTTATAAATGCTCCAGATTAGTTAATGAAAGGCTAACACGCTCAAAGGAACAGTCAGACATGCTTCTTTCCAACCTGAATGGGACTATTCAATTTAAAGATGTCATCTGTAATTTTAAAAATCTAAGCAGAAAATCTATATTAATTAATAAAAGAGGTACCATATTAATTAATGCTACCATAGTAATTAAGAAAAGAGAGAGCCAGACTACACCAACTCCCCCAGAATCATTAAGGATCTGATCCAACTTTTTGCTCTGCAGGTAGTTTGCTGAATTTTGTGCATCTGTGGGTAAGAGGAAAAGTTACAGCCCTGGGTAGGTAATAGTGTGTCTAATGGCTTTCCTGTTAATTGAATTAACTTCATAGGCTAGAAGTAGATGAGATCCTGCCAGGTAATAAACTCATTTCTAAGGGTAATATCTTAACCCATTCAGACAACAGTTATTACATGATTTCTTCGGGCTATTACTGGTACCCTAAGACCACCAAAAGTGAATAATGCATCTCCAAATACCTATATTGTAGAAAAATGTCAAATACCTGCTCTGCAAAATGATCTGGAAGAGAGGGCACTGACTGAAAGTCAAGTCAGCTGAGCTCAATTTCCAAATAGATAACAATTAAACATACTGATTTATGTAAGTCACTTAGCTGCTTTGGCTTTAAATTTCCTCTTAATTAAAAAAAAAAAAGAAGAAAGAAAAAATAAAGAAAGGAAGGAAGGAAGGAAGGAAGGAAGGAAGGAAGGAAGGAAGGAAGGAAGGAAAGAATACTACCTGCTCTATCCAGCTCATAGAATTGGGAAAGGAAAATGAGATTATTATAGATATACAATGAGATAATTATACATATGTTTATATATGTTAATTTTTACTACTGGGTATTTCATTTTTGTCAGAATTGGTTATCCTACTTTCTGTTAAAAAATTTTGGTTTCCCAACCGCATGAGATGTCTTTTTCCAGATGGCTACAGGTGATGAATGTTAACTTAGGAAGTTGTACCAACAGTTCTATTAGGACAGTCTGATTTTGAGCATAGTAAATGTAGATTTTTGTTGGTAGCCTTTTATTTCTTTAAACTGTATTTGGAATTTCTATGCCTATAAATAATAGCAACAGAAATTATATCTAATTTTTGAAATGCACAGCTACTATCATCTCTATTTCATAGATGAAACAATTAAGGTTCAATGGTCTAGTTCACATATTAGCCAAGTGCAGATCTAGATTCTACTAATCTGTGTGTAAGATGACTATTTTGATATTGGTAGGAAGGTTTGACAAGCTCAAGTGAAGTCAGGGAACAGGCCCTGTGGGCTGTGTAGTGGGTGATTGCAGCCTGGGTTTGAATACACGTAGCCCTCTGCAATGTATGGTCTTGGGCAAATCACATAAACTCTTTGAGCCTTGTTTTTTTTTCGTCTATGAAATGGGGTTAATAACGTGTACTCTGATCACATTACCTTGTGCTTAAATGAGATATTCTATCTACATTTTAATTTTAGCTTTTTTTTTTTT
Source organism: Rhinolophus sinicus (assembly GCF_057876585.1). Taxonomy (NCBI): domain Eukaryota; kingdom Metazoa; phylum Chordata; class Mammalia; order Chiroptera; family Rhinolophidae; genus Rhinolophus; species Rhinolophus sinicus. The sequence continues at coordinate 34,479,225 of NC_142507.1, forward strand.
TTTTTTGGCTGTCAGTTTTAAAACAATGCTTTGTTTTAAAACAGAACTTGTTCTGCATTAAACAAGTATGAAAAAAAGTTGACATCATCTGTATAGAAAGGGTGATTGCAATCATCAAAGGGGAAGGGAGGGATAAAAATCTCAAGGACACCTTCAAAACTGCTTCTAGTTCACCATTTCTATGATCGTAGATCTTGCCTTCTATTACCCTACTTCAAACTATCTTTTTAGTAATTTAAATACCTCAGGCTCTTTTCAACCTCAGGGCCTTTGCACTGGCTGTTTCCACTTCTAGAGCACACCCTTCCCTGTTGTTCATGTGGTTGTCTCTTCCCCCTGATTTAGGACCTACTTGCTTATCCTGTGAAGAATGAATGCCCTCCTCCTCTCTACCCCAGGTCCTTGTTGTTACTGCCTAAGATTTGTAGTTTATTTATTTGCTTGCTTTTGTATCCTTCACTAAGATGTAAGCTCCGCAAGGCAGGAACCATGTCTATCTTATTCATACTTGAATCACCATCAACTAGCAAGTGCTTGGCATAAGAGAGGTACTTAACTTTTTGAATGAATGAATGAACAAAATGATGATTGTGACTCCCCGAGGGATCCTAAGATGATTCAAACCTCTCTCTCTCTCTCTCTCTCTCTCTCTCTCTCTCCCCCTCCCTCCTTACCTCCCAACACATGTTCCTTTTGTTCTACCCAATTCCAAGCTCTTAAGAGTTTTCTGAACCTTCCCGACTTTTCACACCCTTGTGCTTTCCTTATTGCTGTCACTGCTTGAGATGTTCTTCTTTCATTACCTATTTAGGAAATTCTTTTATGATCTAAAAACGTGGCTTACTTTATCATCTTGTCAAGGAAGGATCTTTTAGATGTCCCTTCTCTCAAGACTGTTTTCATAGAGCTTTCCACATGTGCTGTAATAACTGTTACATGCCCATTTCCCCCATAGATTGTAAGTGGCTGGAATTTAGGGAACTTTCATCATTTGAGTTCACACCCTCCGCCCTTAGTCCAGTGCGTGGTACATGGTAGTGGTTTGATAAATATTTATTGAGTGGATGAATGTCTGGATGAACAATAGAGGAAAAGCAAGTGGTATAATGGACATAACGAACATACCTAGCTAAATACCTAATTAGCTATGAGACCTGGAACAAGTTACTTAGACTCTAAGCATCCATGTCCTCATTTGTTAATGGGAAAAAAAAATAGAACCCAACTTTGATCATTTTAACATTCAAACAAGATTAATATATGTTTTATTAGTGAGAGTTCTCCAGTGAAACAGAACCTTTACGGTGTGTGTGTGTGTGTGTGTGTGTGTGTACAGATTTTTGTTTTAAGGAATTGACTCATGTGATTGTGGAGAGTTGGCAAGTTCAAAATCTGAGAGGGAAGGCTAGCCAGCTGGAGATTTAGGACAGTTACAGTTTGAAGGCAATGACAGTCTGCTGTAGAACCAGGAAGAGTTGACCATGCAGAAAAAGTGCAAAGGCCACCTGGGGGAGAATTCCCTCTGGCTAAGGGGAGGTCAGCCTTTTGTTCTACTCAGGCCTTTAACTTGTTGGATGAGGCCACCCACATTATGGAGAGCAGTCTTCTCTACTCAGAGTCTACCGATTTAAATGTAAATCTCATCCAAAAACACCCTCAGAGAAACATCAAGAATAATGCTTGGTCAAGTATCTGGGTACTGTGGCCCAGCCAAGCTGACACATAAAATTATCTTATGTAGAACATTTAGTACAACTTCTTAGACATAGGGAACAATCCCTAACTGGACTCCTCGGTCAGGTCCTATGTCTTCATTCAGGCCTTCATTCAAGGAGCCAAGAGAATGCGTGTGGTAGGGCCAGTGGCTTGTGATCTCCTGCTGGATGGAATATTGTGATTTTTCCTTCTTCCTCTATCTGAGTCTCTCTGCAAACCACACATGTAAAATTGAACTATGCTTCCTATAAAGAACATGAATAAGAAATGCTTCATAGTGTAAAGCAGAAAGTAGACACAACGAAAAGAAATGTATGTGAAAAACAAACTTGTAAAATCATGGCTTACCATGGCTAACTCCAAGCCCTGGTCACTCGTAGTTCTGCAAAGTAGTTCCAGAGAAGTGAAAGCACTGTGTGTACTCTTTCTCAGAGGAGGATGCAAAGGTATAAACCACTTTTTCTTTAATCTCTATTAAGGGAATTTCTGCCCGGCAGGAAGTGTCTTGAAGAGGACTCAAGCATATGTGCCCTGGATGTCTTTTCATAAAATTCCTAAAAGGCTACCTGATGAACTACCAGAGCAAAAACCTCTCATCATATGAGAGAGGTGATAATGCATTACGATGGCATCCACATGGCTCTGGCAAATTTCTTTTCGGGACAACCTGAACTCTTTGCTAAGCTGTTACCATGTCTGTAAGGTAAAATGCCCCGAAGGTGACAAAAGCGAGCCAGTCTATATGAGTTCTTAATATCTCACCACTATTGAAGGAGTAATATTAAGTGACATGGATGTTTCTTATAGTGAAGTTGGCACCTTCAGTGGTGGCTGCCAGTTTCCATTTATCTCTGCCCATGAGCTGTCACAAGAAACCTGGCCTATGTCCAGTGAAAGACGCATTTGGCAGCGTAGAGTTGAACTCTGTATGGAAACCTGGGTAAGAGGAACAGGAAGTGAAACATTGAAATAACTACACTGTCATTACCCACATTAGAGTTCAACTAGGATTATGTATGCATTTGGATGGAATTCACTGCAGAATTAACCCCAAACTTCCCCACCTCAAAGTCTAAATGGTTGGCATGCGATTGTATTTTCAAAAGAGGCAGCAAAAGACCACGATGTTTACAATGCTTTTTGAAATTTTATTTGACATCATTCAGTCATATAGATTTTGTGGTAAATGTTCATTTCTAAAAGTGTGTAATCAAATATTTTATTTTTCTTGCATTTGTCATAGAAATATGCCACAGATTGTTACTTAAAGATTTACTCCTTATGAGTTCATATGTATATGCCACAAATAAAAGATAAATGAATTTATATGGTGCTATTTGCTGATTATGAAAATAGAGAAATGTAAAAATAATGTTTGGCAATGATAGATAAAATATTTTTTATTGCATTACTTTTGAAATTTAATATAAGCACTAAAATAGAGTAGTCAAATGGTTTTTGAACATTTCACATATATTGCTAATACTATACTTTTCATTCTTGAATAATGAAGCACATGAACCACTCACTGCTGTATAATTTGGGTTTTGTTCAAGCATTAATTGCTATAATCATGAAGATTACTATTAAAAACAGAGCATATTTGTGCACAGCAAAAGAGTGGTTTTAACCAGAGTTCCATTCTAACATTTTGTTAGGAACATAGTTTAAACATTTCAATAAGAAGATCATGTTGATTCGTTAGTGGCATTTGGACACCTGCCTCAAGCATGAGTGGTGAATAGCACAGAGTAATATGAATGGTTACTAAATACTCTTGTTTTCAGTATCTAGCACCAAAAAGAAGCTATTTCAGTGAAGGAGCCTTTAAAAAGTTTTGCAAACCAAACCCTCTTTGGCTTTCTTTTCCTGACACAGTAAAAAATTATTTGTCTTTCTTCATTTATGCTTTATGGAGCTAATTATATTTGCTTAGAAACAGTGTTAAAATTAACTGTAACTTTTAATTATAAAATGTTTCCTTGGAAACATTCTCCTGTATGTTAAATTGTACTTTGTTCTAAAATACTTAATTTTACTTAGAATTAGAAATCAAAGACAGAGCACAGCACAGGGCAATTTAGAAATTGTTGCATCAGTTGCCATAAAAAATTAATATTTTTCACAATGGACAACTGACAGTGAACATCCAATTAACTGCGACACAGTTATTTAACAAGTATCTTCAGAAAATAATTATTCTATTTTTTGACCATTAATTGAATGGTCACTGGTAGCAGACATTTTTAAAATTTAGAAATTTATTTAGATATTATGTATTTATCTAGAAATTATGTGTGTGTTTCAGTTTAGAAAGAGCTGCACATAATGATCACAATTAAAAAGATAAGCATATGTGGATGACCGCGAAGTTCACAGCCACTGCTTCACAAATCACCTTAACACACTGGATTCGCTGCTAAGGGCAAGCCTCTCTTTGGTTCATAAGGTGTTGTCCTGGAAACCATTTTGAGGCAGTCGATAACAGGGCAGACGCTGACACACAGAGTGCAGCCTGTGCACGCGTCGGTAATGGTGGGCAGGTGGGTTTCGGCATCAAACTGTATGGCCTGCAAACACAAAGAAAGAGTATACTGTCACTGCCACAAAGGTCGAGAAGGCCCCCGTTGTAGCATGAACGCTCTTCTCCACTGCAGTGGAGCTGCCCTGGGAGACAGCTACGCAGGACGCTGTGGTGCAGCTATAGCAACAGTTGAGCTGCCGGAGAGGAGGGGAAAAAAGACAGAAAAGAAATCCATTTAAATTAGAAACACAAGGTTTAAAATTCCTTAGAGATATTTTTCTTGTGTCGTGTGAGGGAAAAATTACATAACATAGTCACTCTCCAGTGTCCTTGTTTCTAAGAGCTCAGGTCCTTCTACCCCACCAGGATGGGGTGTCTGCTACCTGAGGATGGTGGGGCGCTTTCACACATCCTCTTTTTCCTCCTCACACTCCTGGTCAGTGAAAAATGTCACCATCAGATGGGGCAAGGAATGCACTTCTTTGGATTTCAAATTACATGTGTAGTTTTTATAAGGAAGCAGTAGGAAAAAATTAAGAGCCAGCTTTGAGGTTTGAGGATTTCCAAACTCATTCTAGGTGTAGTCCCACCGCAAAGGGAAAAAGCACTACAAGACGGAGAGCATGGACACCTGGCTTGCAGGCCCCGCCTGACACTCACTCAGCCGTGAGAACCAGGAGAGGCCTTCAGCTCGGAACCGGGTCAGGATTTTGAGAAATTTGATAATTTATTTCTCCCTCTCTCCCTTTCTTTTTTTTCTTTTTCTTTTTCTTAAACATGATGCAACACATAATAAAACACCTAGCATGAAATTTACAATTGAGATTTTAATTTAAAATCATGATGACTATTTGCCTGTTAAGAGAAACATTTCAATGGTGGAAACAACTTGCAAGAATTTCCATCTAGGAGGACGTTAGGGCCGCTATGTGGGGCCAGAGGGGACTCAGGGCATGTGTCTGGTCCTTTCAGTTGCAGACAAGTACAGTGTCCTTTCTCAGACTGCACACTAATTTGGAGTGACGAGGTAGGGGCTGAAGAAAACTGCAGGGACATGAAGTCCCACTGTCCTCCAGATACTCCTTGAAGCCAGGTCTGCAAATCTTACAGTTTCAAATAATTACCTGATGCTGATTTTTTCCCCCTGTGTCATAAACAATGTGTTATAATCCAATGCAAAACAATTATTTTTGTTTGAAGATTTCCATCCCCCAAATGAAACTACTTATAACTAGAATTCTTTACTCTTTTATACACATAAAATTGAAAATGGTCTTATTAGAGTGAATTATGTCAGATTAATACATATATATATATATATATATATATATATATATATATATATAGTTTGTCCCATTATATTAATATATACCGGGGTGCCAAAAAACATATATACATGACTTGTATTTATCTTTTGTTATCAGTATATATTGAGTATTATAATTTTAATACAGTTTTTTCCTTTCTTAAAATGTGTATTCATTTTTTTTTTTTTTGTTTCTCTCTTTCTCTCTCTCTAAGTACTATATCTGTACAAGAACTGTAGTTATGACAAACCATAAGAAAATTTGTCCACACAAATTGTTGCCATGTTTTGTAGAATAACATCTTGGATGGTTATTTGAATGAGTAAAAACTGTTTCTTCTCTTTATGCACACTTTTATACAGAAGCCCTTGATGAAAATAAAAATTATGTCTTAGAAATCTCATACTTTGAAAACGCAAACAAAAATATTACATTCAGTTGAAGATTTTGATTTTCTATTTTTTATCTTTTTGAGATAGAAGAGTCAAAGGATGACTTTCAAAATCTTTTAAGTGCATATGAGCTGTGATTTTTTTTCCCCTCATTAATAAGATTAGTTTTTTGTGAAGGGCTATGTAGGCTAGAATTCTAAGGTGAGAGTCATAATTTAAAAGATTTAATATATTTGAGCCCTGATGTTATGATTTTAGTGATAGGAGTTCTTGACTTATCTCTGATTGGTTAATTAGAGGAAAGATGACATGCAAGTGAATATGATACGATTAGCATTTTCAAAATAACTGTTAGAAGAGACACCTTTCAACTAGAACAAAATATGATACATGAGTTAAAAATGTGGTCTAGAACTAATGTCAAATTAAGGCAGAAGAGATTTAAAAAAAAAAAAATATGTCTGTCATATCTCTATTAGATGGTCAGAAGAATAATGCCAAATCCCATCATAAGCAACAAGGGACCTTCCTTCAGGCTGCATAAGGTAAATGAACTTTAATTTTTACAAATACGCCATTTTATCTACCTTGAAAATTCCATTTACCATCTCAAAGATATCTTACTTTACTTTGTTATACTCCATTATAGCTTAAAAAGTTTTATGAAAATAATATTATTCCGCAGTTTGTAGCCTGAAGACAGTTGAATTCCCACTTTTTCTGTATTGCCCCAGGGCAGACTCTGAGCTGAAGGGCAAGGAACTGGATGAATCTGTGGTTCACTTCGTGTGGTAGTAATGCAACTTGTTGGCTTTTCCTGTTCCCAAGCTACACAACTAGTTGGTGTGAAAGTGCATTTTCATTCTAACTGTAGCAAAAGCCCAACCAATAGTGAATGGAAGAGAATTCTTTTTTGGTAGAAGGAATCAAGTCCTTTCAGGGTAATAGAAATAAATGGGTTTTCTTTTTCCTTCCTTGTGTATTAAAACAATGGGTAAGTTATTTAAATGTCTAATCACTATGTTGAATACCTGAAACTAATACAATATTGTATGTCAACTGTAATTGAAAAATAAATTGTTTAAAAATAACGTAATGTTCCCTATTTTCTATAATTTTGTGACTTTCTCTTTTCGGTTGTATTTTTCCCTCCAATTTTGTAGATGATGAAATGACATTAAAATAATACTATGCATTGAATAGTGGCATAGTTAGTATAAGGTATGGCTTTCCTTTAAAAAAAAATACTATGCTTTGAGGGTGAGAGGACAGATATGCCACTGCTGAGGTGCAATATTTGTCATGTCTGGTCTGAATCGCAGACTTAGCAACAGAAGATGCTTTCTCCTACAAAAGCCAGAAAAACATGCTTCATAGCATCCTAATTACAGCGGAATTCTTACCTGGTAGCCAGAATCATTACAGGTCATGTAGCATTTGCCACAGTTGATGCACATTTCTTCATCTATCTTAGCCACAACTTGCTCTGCGCTGCTCAGCTCACCAAATGCCCCAAGGTACTGCAGTGCCTTTCCAATGACATCCTAAAAGAAAGGCATGGAATTACTTATAATATTCATTTTAAAACATTACCTGGTAATAATTAATATCAGTCCATGTTTCCTTGTTTTCATATGTTGATGCTTTAAATAATTAGGAGGCTTTGGATATTGTAGTTCTCATAGATACACCTTTTATAATTGTAGCTTAAATATTCCTGTCTTCTGAAAGATGGATATATATATATATATATATATATATATATATATATATATATAGATATATGGCTTAGAAACGCAAGAGCTAATTAAATGCATTCAATAAGTTTTCTACTAGACAATCTAAAAGAATGCTTCTGTGGACAGAAGAAATGACACCCTTTTCAGCGGTCGTGGCTTAATTTTTCTCAATTTTGGACTTTGAAGGATCCAAAATAAAGAAAAACGACAAAGGATAATGTACTTCTACTAGAAAACTAGATTCCTAGGAATGAGGGGAATAAAAATACTATGCATTTATAGCACTGCATTTGGATTCTAGATTTTCATTTAGAAAAGTGCTTTGATAGCATACTCACCTGTCATGTCTTGAAGAGTATATTGCATTACTTAAAAATTCTAATTTATGTTAATTAATTAGGTTCATCTAATAGCTAAATAAGCTGCTTGTTCACTTTTAAAGAACTAGGATTTTCTTCGTTCACTACAGAAGATTTTTCACGCGGTTACACATTGCATTGTTTCCCATATTAATTAAAAGTGTGTTTAATATGTGAAGCACAGAGACGTTTCATCAACAATAAGAAACACTTTGTTTCATAAAACAAAACAAAGAATGCAACAATGTTTGTCAAATTAGTAAGCTGTCAAGATTGTCTGCTTTTGTTTTTAACTTTTAACAGGAGAATCTTTTGTTTGAATGCAAGGTCCATATTCAAGCAGGTTTGACTCTTACTTTAAGCCACCTTCCTCTATTCTCTTTGCCATTTTATTTTCTGCTCTATTTTATGACCTTGGTTACCCTTTTTTACTTTTTCCCTCCATTTAGTTCAAAATGACAATATGCTGATGACATCGAGTTTTCAAACTGAAGCGAAGTTTACATTATTATATACAGATTATTTGTGCATCTCTCAAGGAGTCAGATGATAGAAAACTTACAATACTGTCTTCACTGTTTTTTCACTGCATTGAAGGTATAATTTCAACTATCCTGCAGTCTATTTGTACGTGGGCACTTGATGTCCAAATCAATACCTCCGTTCTGAACTGCTCTCACAAACTCAAGACTTACATTTATCAGCTGCATGACAAGCATTGTCACTAGAAATTGGTGCCTCAAATTCACCATTCACTGAACTTATCATCAACACCACAAGATTGGATCTTCCTTCTGATTTCCTTAGTTTTGTGAACAGTGTTGGGATTTTTCCAATCACTGAGCCTTGAAATTTCAGACTTACAGTTCACTCCTACTTCTCCCTACTCTACTGTCTCATCTGTTGCAAAGTCTTCCAAATCCTGGATCTGCGCTATATTTTGAATCCTTGTTCCTCACCTACTATAATCTTTGCCCATTGCTAATTAATTTCCCATTACTGCTAACACAGTGGCAAGAGCCTACTTGATAAGACTCCTCCACATGTTCTTCCGTTTCCACTCCACCCCATGTAGTGTGGTCATCTTAATCTAGGCTGCACAGCAGAAAATAAATTTCTCACTACCTTACTTAAAAAATCTGATTAATTAAACACAGGCTCACATTTAAGTCTAGCATCTAAAGCTTTCTACCAACACGTGTCTTTTGGTCTTATTTCTCACCTCCAAGCACAGTGCACTTCAGCTATACTGCACACGTCCTGCACACTGAGCACATTTGTCAATCAACTTCTCTGGCACATAAGTTTACATTGAGTCCTCTGTCTAGACTACCCTGCCTTCCTATCTCGGCTTTGAAAAATCTTATCCATCCTTCAAAGACAGCTCACATGCCACTACTTCATGAAGATTTCCTCAATCCCGCCTTCTCCTTTCCTAACCAAAAGATATGATCTTTCTCTCTTCCTCTTTCTCTTCTTCCTTCCCCTACTCCCTCTTCCCATCCTCCCTTCCTACCCTTTTTATCCTCTGTTTTTCTTCCCCTTTTGGCCTGCAGTGTTTTATCCATTAGGTGGAACTAATGACAACAGATAACTTTTAAGTTCTTACTATGTTCAGGCCAGTGCTATAATTTAAGCATTTTCTCATTTAAACCTCACATATTTTATAGATGACAAAGTGATTGAGATTTAAGGAATAAAATTCAGTACAGTTGACCCTTGAACAATGAGGGGGTTGGGGGTACCAACCCCTGAGCAGTTGAAAATCTATGCAGATTTGTAGATTTGACTCTACAGTAAAACTTTTGCACTGTATTCAATCAACTGCTGTTGGGAATTTGAAAATACTGTTTTTGATTCACGGTTGGTTGAATCTGCTGATGCAAAACCCATGGATACAAAGGGCCAACTGCATTTATTAACAAACAAACAAACAAACAAACAAACAAACAAACAAACAAACACAGATATATGTGAACCCACGCAGTTCAAACCAATGTTGTTCAAGGCTCAGTTGTGAAGGATGAAGCAGAGGCTCAAACCAGTGTTGCCAGACCTAAAATTCTATGATCATATGATCACTCTGCTGACATTCAGATGACTCATCTGTCACTTCTCTATTCAGCAGTTTCTATTTCATGTTACAGATATTTCTCAATTTAGGTTCCCACATGCAGTCTCTTAGTAGGCTTTATTCATTTTTGTGCCTCGTATGGTGTAGCGTGCTCCTGCACCTCTCTGAAACATAATGGGCACTCAAATACTTGTTAAAATAAAAACATATTTTGTTTATCTTTGTACTAAATATACAGCATAATATTAGGCACACAGTTGCATGGGCTAATTGCAATTTTATGAGATTCACAAAAAAATTTGAGCACTTCTTTACAAAATAATCATTGTTAAAGTATCTGGATATGTTTAATATTTTCTAATATTTTTTTAAGATAGTAAATGCATGAGATCATTCTCTGGCTATAAAAGGCTATTTATATATGACAGAAAATATATCAGTTAAAACAGTTCTTTCATTGAATCAGATTATGTCTTGACTAAAATCACCAGGAAATATTCAAAAGATATTTAGACAGGAAACTCCCTAAACAGTTATCAAGCTTATAAGGCTTATTCAAAATAAACAATGCATGATTGTAATAGATTTTATTGTCAGAGCAAGTTCACATTTTGTGTACATTAAATATGACTTTTGCTCTATTTTGGAGATTTGCTGTTGTCATTTATTAAAACATCATTGTTTAATGTGAAACTAAATAAAACAAAGTCCCTGGAGCCTCTATAAGTTATTAGAACTTGGTGTTAAAAAGTCCCCCCTCATTCATCATAGCTCTTAAGAAAATTAAAAAATATGTTTAATCTGGAAGATGATCAAAGAATGACAACTATTAAAAACTATTTTGGGAAAGAGTATCAAAGAAAATGAATCATCATCCTATGTGGCTGAAAGTGTGGACATTTGTTTAAAACTCAAAGCTTTCAGGTAGTACTTCTAGTATCAGTACCCTTGGGCACATGCCTTGGAATTTGGAGCTCACTGAAAGGCATGTATAATCAGAAAAGCACATATGACTAGTCTAGTCCCTCTTACACACATCTGCGGTGATCAGGGAAACTACATTCATTATTTCAAGCAGGGTGCGGATATACAGAGGTCAGACGATCTGCTGTAGCCTCCCTTGATTTGTGGAAATGTTTATGCATGAATGTATGTGTGGAGAAAGTGATGCTACATTCTTTAAAGTATAGATGATACATTTTATTTAAATGTATGTTCGCAAATATAATGTTGGGAAGGACTACAGAATTCTAGAATCACATCTTTGTCAATTAATTTTTGTTTGCGATAATCAAAAGTATTTTTAAAAACTACAGTTCAATTAACATTTCTGTTTGATATAAAGTTTAGGACCAAGGAATGAGGAACTAGAAAGCCTTAATCGTATCCCTGTTTTAGCATACTTAATTTATTATGCTTAGTATGAATTTGTTAGTTGTGACCTATTTTTTATAGGTGATTGAAGTATTTTCAAGTTGTGATTGTTATCTGTCAAGTTAACTGTTCTTTCTAGCTTTAAATCTTCTACACATCTGATTAGCATACTTTTTGCAATACCTGTAAATAAGTGTTATTCAAAGGCTAGGACCAGAGAGAAGCTGTGGGCAATCACTGTGACTTCTATCTAAAAGGGATCCAATATTTAAATTATTTGGGCCTAGTTGTTCAATAACTTTACTATTTCCTTATTTGGACTATTACCAATGTTGCATGTTCTTATTTTTTACTCCAAGTTTACTACTTGCCTAATAAATCTATCAAAATAGTAAATGAGATAATTTGATTTCTTCTCACTGAATTTATGTTGTCTTTTAATAACGTCACCCTTTGGTAATGCTCTCAAGTCAAAAGTTGAATGATCATTGCAGAATTTCACTGAGGTTATATGTCAAGCGTTCTGGTCTACTTATAGCTTTTCCCCACTCTTTTAATCACATCCATTTTTTTTCTTTTTTTAGAGAATCTAGGGCAACATTATTTTTTAGCAGTGTGATTCAGCAATACCATACAAAAATACTTAAAAATATATAGCATGCAATTTATTTTTGATACCCTGTATAATACCCTATGAGCCAGGAGGCTGGGAGGGAGACTGTACAGTTAGAAAAAGAAGTCTTGAGCTTAAATTCAGTAGAACTCTGATAACGAGGACCCAGTATGAATATACTGAGATGGGAGGACAGAGACAAAATATGAGACAGGAGATAAAATAGATTGGCAGAGAAGGTGAGAGAAGCAAGTAAATCAAGAGGTAGAATAAAAGCAAGTGAGAATCTGGAAATTGAAGTGAGTGAGAGAGGGTGGTGGGGGTGGGAAGGGAGCTTATTAGTGAAAGAGAGAAGTAGGTGAGGTTGGGGTGTGACCAAGGTTGGTTCAATACAGATCTGTGGCCCTGATAACCGTATTCTTTTTATGAGGGTGGGCTAAGGCTTTAAAGTATTACAGCAAGTTCTTGCCAGACACTTTGGATTTAAATACATTTAATGAAGCTAAATTTGACTTTACTATATCCTTACCTATCTTAGGCATCAACTCAAATATGTTTTCCCTATTCTTTTCAGTTCTAAGAACATTCTGTATGGAGATGCTAGAAAAATAATAGGAGTTGAAGAGTTCTTCTCTCTAATTGTAAGTTAACAGTATACCATCTGCTCTAGGCAGTGGGTGTATTTTCCTTTTTCTTTCTTTCTTTTTTTTTATTTTTTACTTTTAATAGAATATATTTCCATTTTCAGATAATTTCAGGCTTTGGCATCTCTGACCCATCCTAAAATCTTGATGCCACTCCGATGATCATCACTGGTAATTTGTGACCTGTATTTTCTCCTCTGACCATTGAATACTTAGTTATCTTAATGTTTAATCCTTTTCTTACTTAATTTAGTGATTATGTCATCAAATTTCTATTTGATAATTTCTCATTCTTCTTGATACATCTTCAGGTTAGAGTCGTTGATTACAGGATTGTTTTCTATGAACGTTCTGAAATTATCTGAAAATGGAAATATGGATGTACTAAAAGTGGGATACTTGTATATCTAAGCTCAGACTTCCTTTCTGTGGCCTAATGAACTCTAAGATGATTGGGTTTACTTTCCTTCTCCTTCAAGATTCCTTCACTGCCATTTCCCCCAAACAGGTTTTTATAAGGAGCCAGAAATAAGCCAATGCAGCAAGTCCCCTCACTGATTCTTTCTCTTTTGTGAGATTAAATTTCTAACAAGGTGTGGGGACAGAGTCCCAGAGAGCAGTTTCCAGGCTCTAGGCCTTGCGTGGGGAGGTGCTGGCTTAGGTGGTGAATAACCATCAACTGTGATTGGTTGGCCATCAGCTGTAACCGGTTAGCCAATTGGCTACTGGTGTAACTGGGGGGCTGCGTTGATTGGTTGGTTGGTTGGCAGGCAGAGAAGTGAATGGCGGACTGTGGATCGTGTGGCTACTACTGCGGGTGTCTTGCCCCAGAGAGAATATAGTGGTCTGACTCCCCTACCTATGGCTCCGTGGGTGTTCCTTTTTGGCCTCACCATATCCTGTGTTCTTATGTGGGGAGCGGGACCAGAGGCCCCGCAGGGCGCCCTGCGCGACACAAGGCCATTCAATAATTTTTCAGATGTTTTGCCTTTAGTGGAGTGAGATTTTCATCTGAAGTCTGTAAAGGCTTACATTGCTCCTCTATCTTGCCTGTCCACATTAACCATCTGGTTACGATGTCTCTGATGTCGTCCCAGGATAACATTTCTGCTTTTCTTTCACTTTACTCTCCTGCAGCCGCTTCTTCCATGCTTCACCTTCAGCTTTGTGATTTCCATGCATGTGTGTATCTTTCTGACATATACTGCTCCTCCCTAGCCCTATGATTAGACCTGTTTATTCCAAACAAGATATACCTTTCCACCATCATATTCCAGTCAGGAATGACATCTCAAAACGTCTGCTGAAGACTTAAGAGATGATTTTTACCAAATTTGTCCATGCTTTTTAAAGTTCAGTTTGATAATTTTCCATCTGTGATCTGTTGGTGTATAGACAACTGAGAATGTTAATGGTGCCCCCAGCCCATTTCTCTGGTATCTTCTGAAAATTGCTTGCAAAGTCCTTTGCTGTTTTTCTTTCTGTGCCATCTCTTTTATGCTTCATAGTATCTAATATGGTCTTACAGTTTTATCTGAGTACTTTTCTCTTTTCTCTCACAATTCAATTGAAATAATAAACCACTCGATCAGGCTGACTGGTCTCCTGCCAACACTTTCTTGCCAGTCTTATGAGATGCAGTCCATCTCTCACTAGAAGCAGCAGGAAGAAGAGATGAAAACATCACTAGTGCCCTTAAACCATTCATTTTCCTACCCAGAAATTCAAAGGCATTAGAGATACATTCTTGGCTTCATAAAGAGAATGAGAATTCATTCTCATATATATCAACAGAAGTGGGAAGCATTCGGGGAACTTTATAAGTCTTGGCAGACTTTCAAGTCTGTTATACGCTGCCTGGGAATAAAGCACATTTCTCATTTAGCCCAGCCAAACGCGCACACTGTCACTTCAGCTCTCCTCAGGGAGGAGACAAAGCTGCCTCCTCTTTGGTTACTTTTCAGGAGCTTCTTCAGAAGGTCCTGTTCTGTCTTTAGAAGGAGACGGTCACACGTTTTGCAGAAGCCAGCTCTCCTTTTCTTACTTTGGCTCCTTTTCCCCCCTCAGCCTTCCAGCACTGTCTTTGATTACCCTCTTCTTCCTCAGAATCCTTTTCTGCTTCCTTCACAGAATTGGCAGCTCCAGAATATGGCAATATGCCTGATAAATGCTGTGTCATTATGCAATGCAAATCGAGATGTGGGGTGGATAGAGGAAATCGACTGGATGCCAGGGCGAGGGTCCCCTGAGCCCCAGACCATTCTCTGGTGCAGGACTGAGAGCACCTGAGGCCATTTTTCAGTTTCTCAGGAGGTGAGGAAAAGCTGGATAGCATGTTGGCTAGTAGAGACTTCTTGTTCTCAAGGACCTCCTAGTCATGGTGTAACATAGGGAAGGACCACTCTTGATGCTCTAACTAAAATTCCTAGCAGTTTAATCTTTACATCTCCCCACCCTTTGTTAAGAATGATCAAGGAAACTATTATTTTCCTCATTGCTATCTGTCCATGCTGTCCTTTCTATGATTCCTATTGAACAAGGAATGAGTTTACCACTTGGACGCCACTACCTGGGTGAGGCAGACATTGTGGAGTAGATCTAAGGCCCGTAGCTTCATCCTGTTCCAAGTATGTATGAACACTGTGCTTTTCACACATGCTGATATACTTGACATGCTACCTTCTTTTTTTTCGCTGTGTGAGGGACAGCAGAGGCTAGTGCATAAGGGCCCAAGTTCTAGAGCCAGACTTAGGAATGAAATCTTGGCGCTGATACTTTCTTAGCTGTGTGACCTTGGGCAAGTTATTTAACCTGTTTGTCAATTACTTAATCAGTAAAATAGGGAAAATACAGGTATCTGATAGGGTTATTGTGAGCATTAAATGAGTTAATTCACAAGCACGGAGAACAATAACTGAAACCTCAGAAGGACTCGATAAATATTAGCTTTTATTATTAATTCTCTGCTTAATTAACACTAATTTATTAAACTCCATGTTAAATATCACCATCTTTGAGAAGCTTTCCACAATTACCCAAGGCAGAACTAATCCCTTTCACTACTCTGTGTTCCCAGAGCATTTTGTACATATTTGATTGCACTGTAAATAATTTTTAACATGTGTCTTTCTCCCTTGTTAGACTATGAGCTCCATAAGTAGAGATTCCTTTCTTCTTAAAATTCATGTTGTATTCCTAGTTTTTAGCACAGTTCCTGGATTGCAGTGAGTGCATAATAAACATATGCTAGTGCTACATCTCTACCAAGATTGTGAAAACCCTGAGCCATGGACCATGCCTTGTATGTCCTTGGTCACAGACCGGTCCTTAGCACACTGCTGGCCACATAGCAAATACCCAATAGATACTTACTGATTGAAACTGCCTACTTCTGAGGCAACAGGCCATTAAATATTATCTGAGGCATTTGAAAGGAAAAAAGAATAACAAAAAAAGAGATCTATTGAGCATGGCTTGCTTAGAAATAATATTGTTACACTCATAACCAGGGAAGATGGGGTAGATTAGAAACTTGAATGCATGACTGAAAAACTTGTTCAGACAAGAGGGGCTTAGTTAACTGTGGGACACTGTGACTCTTCCCACAGCAGATGGGGAATAATACACTGTGTTATCTGAGAGGATAAACAAAGCACTGTCATGGAGTTTAAGCTATTGAACAGAGGAATCTATAAAGAGGCCAGCACAGTGGAGGGAAGAAACAAGCTAAAATAAACAGATGGGTGGACAGAGGAAATATTAAGCACAGAAACAGATAACCCAGGCCCTCCAGGAAAAGGGGAAGAAGGAAAAATGGTATGTCAAGAATATAAACTCTGTAGGGAGAACACAAAGTAATAATGAAGCAGCAGAGGGAAGCACAGGCCATGCTTGGGGGTGTGTGCTAGAATAAAGCAATAAAGCATAAGGAGCAATGTCTGATTCACACGCAGAGAGAAAATGACCCTTACAGGAAAAGTGTTCACCTCAGTGGGCACTGAATAACCACATGGCCACGTTATGCAGATGGGGTCTGGAATAATGGGTGAAGGGGCAAAGGACTCGCATGAAAATGACAATAACCATGGCTCCTTACATTTGAATAGACCTGTGCTGTCTATAATGCTTCCACACACGTCATTTCATTTAAAACAATGGAGTTGAGGCCTTGTGACATTATCTGGTATTTATTCTCCCTCCTGCCAATCACTACCCTAGATTGTTACAATAGCTTTCTTCTTCCTCTTTTTTTTTTTTTAATTAAAGTTTATTGGGGTAGCAATGGTTAGTAAAGTTAGATAGGTTTCAAGTGCATAATTCTATAAAACATCATCTACATATCACATTGTGTGTTCAGTAGCCTTCTGACTGGTCTCCCTGCTTTTGCCCTTGTGTTGCCCATCTAGGATCTGAAATCAACACCTCAGCCAGAATGATCCTTTCAAAATTTGTGTCAGGTCGTATCATTCTGCCTTTTAAAGCCTCAATGGTTTCCTGCCAAAGACTTTCCTATTTCAGGATCTTTGCCCTTTCTGTTCCTTCTGAATGGAGTGTTCTTCCCACAGATATCTAGCCACATCGTTCATTCTCACTTTGTAAGTGTTTACTCAAATGGCATTTAATCAGGTAGGCATTTCCTGACCAACCTTTCTAGCAATTCCTATTCTCCTAATCCTGCTGTATTTTCTCCATAGCACTCTTTGGCCATACATACCATGACCATGTGACATAGTATGTATTTGATTGTTGATTAGTTGATTTGTTGATTGTCTGTTTCTCCTAACTAAAATGTAAGTGCCACGAGAGCTGGATTTTCATTTCGTTCACCACTGAATCACTAGTGACTACAGCAGTGCTGCAACCTAGTGGGTATACATCAACAATTGTTGAATGAATGACAAAATGGATATATGGGTGAATATGACAACTGTTACCAGCTGGAGATTGGAATCTCAGTGGTTACATATGAAAGATAAAATGAAACAATACCAAGTATTGCTAAGATAAGCAGTGCTTTCTGACCTCAGGACTACTTCCTCATTCCTCCTTTTTTGATTTCCCCCATGTCATCATTTTCTTCTGGTTGTTCTCCTATGTCTTTGATCATTTATTCTCATTTGCTTTGCCAGAACTTCCTACTCCCCCATAAGGTATTGGGTTAAGTAAGAAGTAAGAAACTGTATGTGAAGCTCTCATCTTGTGTCTCCCACACAGTAGGCAGGCAGTATGTCAGTTCTTTTTTCTTTATATCATCTATCACAGACCCATAAGTTACTAGAGTTCATTTATTTCAATATACTCAAATCTTTTTTCAACATGCTCAAATTTTTCTTCCTGCATCAAAAAACAAAACAAAACAAACAAACAAACAAAAAATACTACACCTGAAAACACTGAGAACAAAGACCTGATTCATTATCTTTTATTTTCTTTCAGTTAGTGGGACTATCAAAAATCTAATCATCTTAGTCTCCTTATATTCAACTCCTTATCCCTCAATATATATTGAGAATCTCTAGGTCTTAGAGGAAGAAGTAACAATTTTTTATCAATGTAATCTCTTCCTCTCTCCATAAACATGGCCACTCACCTTATCCAGGAACACGTTATAGGTAACCAGGAACATTTTTTTTCCCCTTACCTTTCTAATCCTTACCCAGTCTATAGGGCTCCTTAAATGCCACTACCTCAGAGATGCCTTCCTTGGCCCTTTCAATCTAAATTAGGTCTGAAAGAGACTTCATACATCTTGTATTTTTCCTATGTAGCTCATGTCACAAATATAATTTTATATTATTAGTGTGGTTCATTGTTTAATAACTGCTTCTTTCTCTGTTCTGTATGCTTCATGAGGACAGAGGTTGTGTCTGTTTTATTAATTGTACTACAGATGCCCAATTCCTATCATAGTGCTTGTCTCAGGGTAAGTATGCAATAAAGACTTCTGGGAAAATATATGAGCTTCTCCAAAGCTTCCAACTTGGTCAGACTCCAGAGTTTTATGTATTCCTACTTTCATTCTTGTTGATTTTATTGGACAAAATGGAAACAGTCACCTTAACTTGTTATCTCCTTCAATCTGTTCCTTCCTAACATAATAACTAATAGTAAGTACCATACATTTAGGACATATTTGGCACAGGCTAAAAGCACTTCACACATTACTTAATTCATAACCTCATGATGCAGACACTTTTATTATCTCCATCGCACAGATTAGTTAACTGAGGCAAGTTCATGCAGCTACTAAATGGCAGGGTCATAATTTAAACCCAGGTAGTGTGACAGAGTAGTCCCATGTTTAATTCAGGAAACTCTTCTTCCACAAATGTAATCTGCTAAAATCTTACAAACTTTGCTATGTATTTCAATGGGGAAAATAGCTTCTTAAGACTTTTTTATGGTCACTTTCTTTAGACATGGCTACTTACTAAAATGACACTGGTAATCCCACACTCAGCTTACTAAATGCATAAGGAATGCAGTGGGCAGAAAATCATAAGAGCTGTCCCTCCTGTTATTCAAAGTGGCTTAATGCATTGTCTGGATTCCATCCCTCCTTACTTGCCAGCGATACAGCTTCCATAATGACTCCTTCTCTGGTAGGTTTAGCTACTCTTTGCTGTCATATAAACACACTCAAGCCTAGATTATTTTAATATAAACAAACCAACCTTTGCCATATTCTCCATTTCCTCTCATCTATTCTTCTGATCTTTCTAGAGTTCCTAAGAGTATTCCACACACCTTCTTACTTTCTCAACCTTTACTTGTTCTTCAGCTTACCACTTCCAGATTCTACTTTTCACTACTCCATTGCAGCTGCTTAGGCCAAGGTAAGCTAAAATATAAAGGCTCTGAAGGTTATGCTAAGGAATTTACCTTAAGACCATGGCTAAGATGTGAGAATCTTAAGCTAGTGGTGAAATAATCAGATTTGCATTTTAAAAATAATACTCCATAATAGTTGGAGGATACATTAGATAAGAATAAATGAAGGTGGGAGGCCAGTTGGTAGAATGTTTCAGAATTCCCGGAAACAATGTGTGAAGATCTGCACTAAGGCCTCTGCAGTAGGGAAGAACAGGACAGGAAGGGAACATGAGGGATGAAAACAATAGACGCAGTGACTGATTCATGATGGGAGGAGTCATAGCACGGTATCAGGCTGCGTCTCAGGTTTCTGGCTTAGAAAAGAGGCGGGCAGGGTGCTGCTCATTGACAATAGGACTCAGGAGGGAGGGCAGGTTTGAAAGGGATGATCACCAGCCCAAAGTTTGGTGGCCCTTGTGTTCCTGGTTTACACTATCCTGGTGGAAGTCATACATTTAAACAGTAAATAAACAAAGTGCACTGCATATTTAAACAGTAAAATAGGCATATTTTTACATAAGGCTTAATTTTTACCTTGATGGTGGGAATAGGCTTTTTGGGGATAAAACAGTTTCTCTCGAGTGGTACAAAAGCTGCCTTTTCTTCTTTCAGTTTAATCTTGTTCTCTGCTATGATTTTCTTGCGCTGCTCAAGATAAGGTCCAAAACTTGGCAGTTTCTAAAAGGAGGACACACAAATAAGAAAGCATGTTAGCTCATAGAAGAGAAAAATGTAAGGATATAAACACATAAATATTATCAACAACAAATGTGTATTTTGAGATTGTTTCATGTATACTATAAAAAGGTCTTCATTCATTTTTGGGCCACTAGTCTTGTAGATATCAGATTCCATTAATTATTAAGAACACAAGAGCACAATATCCTTTCCAAATATGAATGTATTACATATACAAATGTTAATTAAAAAACATTTCTAAATGGAAAGTTTGCAATAGTAAATCAAATCCATTCACTTAAAACAATAGCTATTAGTTGGACCATTTGTTTGGTTTGTATAGACAGAAGGTGAAACCTATTGATGCTTTTTCCCTCTTCATCAGGTTTTCAGCACAATATAGATACAGCCGTAGTTCCTGACAAATGCTTTTGTCAATAGCAAAGGTACTTTGCCAAAGTTCTAATCTGTATCTCTATTTTATTGTGTTCAAATTCTTACTACATCTCTTTAAAGATTGTAACGAATGTTGATTGCAATTTACTGGAATAGATGAAAACAAAATGGTAAAAATATTGATTTCTCTGTACAGAAAATAAATTTTATTTTGCATGAAGAAGACCAAAACAAAAGTGAAAAAGCAGAGGAAATATCATAGTGCTTAAACCAGCTCCATCAGTATTCAAAATCACATCATGGAGATTTAAATCTCAAGGTTATTCAATTTTACTTTACAAAGTTCATTTACAAAGATACCTGGGTGTCAGGGAAAAATGCTAAGTGGTTTCAAGTTAACACAAAAATGCCCTCATACTGTTCATTATCACACAATTATTTCCTCTTCATTTTGTCCTTCTCCTCTTCTAGAACCTTTGATCTTCACTTTTACTGACACATACCTACTGGTGATAGATACCACTGAATTCCAAATGTTCCGTGTCTGCCTGTAACCTGGAATTGCTAGGTCTCTTTTTAAAGACTAAAAACACACTCTTTCTCTCCTGCAGAATAAAGCCCATTTATTTGCTGATGCAGGCTTGGAAAACTACAGCACTCCAAGGTTGCCCTGATCTCTGACCTAGCAAGTACTTCGGTGAAAAATCACACTTGTTTCAAAACACTGGCCTCCACTTGCAGGTTGCATAATGCCCTGGGAAAAATGAGTTCTCTGGTCCTCCAGAGATGCCAGCAGGGTAGGGAAACTGAACTTAAAGCATGTTTCAAACTGTAACTGAAAATTTATATTAGCAGAGCATATTTATGTGGCAATATCTAAGATTATTTCCATTATCAATTTAATGTAAATATGTCAACAAGTCAAGAAAATGGAAGCAATGTTATGAATGCCAAATTAATTTATATACAATTAAACTAGAACTATATACTTTGTCTCTATACATTAATGCTTTCCCAAATTACAATATTTAATGATTGCAATGATATGAAATAATACGATGGAGGGAGAGAATGTATTACATCTATTTCACCACAAAATAAATGATGCTGTCTTTTTAAAAAGCATAAAATACAGTATAAAACAAATCTTCACTGTTTATTACATACATACGCCTCTTTAATGTAGAAAAGATAATGCTTGCTTGAAATGTCCTCTTATGAAATGACTTTCTTCTGGTGAGGTGCTAGGGATTACACTTGGTGTCAAAGAAATGCCCCCAGGGTCTCAATAGCACTTTATAAGGTGATGAATGCATGTCCACATGGTATAAATCTTGTTAGACTATTGCTCTCTCCCCACTTCTGTTATACATCAAGGACACCTTAATCCTAATCTTATATTCTTGAAGATTATCAAGAAGAGTTAAGTGTTGAAACACGTGACTTCCAGTCCTAGCAGACCCCTAGGAATGGAAGGCTCGATCCCCTACTTGGGTCTTTCCATATACTCAGCACCATCTAATTCCACCTGAGAGTTCCAGAAAGGTTATTCAAAGGAAATCATTCTTGGTACTTTTTGATTCATCTTCCTTTAAACACAGCACAGAGAAAAATTTTTTCCCCATTTTGATTATTCTTTATCCAAAGGGAGATTTAAAAAAGTAGTTAAATTTAAACAATGATGATTTCAAATTGTCTCAATGATGGTAATAATAATAACAATAATAATGATATTTGAAAATCCGTTGGTGCTGAATAGAATATAGCCTGAGTAAACATTTACCAGCCTGGTATTTTCTGTAATTTTTTGCAGTCGTTGACTACATTTGTCATATTTAAATTATGCAGCCTTTCCACAGCTAACAGTGCTATGATCTAATGTGCACATTTTTTATAATTAGTCCTAAGAAGAGGTTCTCAATTTAACGTAAATATTCCCATAGGATTTTCTTTGCATGTGTGTTAGAAGAATCAGTAGAAAAGAAGGAAAACTGTTGCCAAATTTTTCTTTAAATTGAAAGCACACCCACACAAAATATCAGCGCTGACCCCTCAGCTTTCTACCATTCATCTCCAAATCAAATAGAGTCCATTTGTGTGTAGTTTCTTCCTGTTTCACAGAGATTCCAGAGGCCAAGGTAGCTTTCAAAAACTTCAAGGCTGCCATAGCATTTTGTTTCCTGCATTAGTATAAGAAAGTTAAGTGTTTTCTTTTTATATTACATGTATTAAAATGCCTCTAGGACATCTAACTACTGAACAGTTTAAAAGTTAAGTTTTCCCAAAATATAAAAGATCAATTTTCCCCTGCACCAAAGGATCACCTTTACACGTACTACCTTTAGGCATATATTTGTGTTCTGATCTTGCCAAAGAAACAAGCCAAAAGGAAAACAAAACTAAGAAAGAGTGTAGATGAATGAATCGAGTTGGCCACTGTGTGTGTGTGCAGTCAGTGATGATTAATAAAGCATTTAGTTCAAATCTCTGCCTGAACATATAGTTAATTGATTTCCTCTTGCAGGAGGAGAAGCAGCAGGAGCTTATCCTCTTCATTCATTACTTTCGTACAGAAAAAGTTGTAGCCTGTGGTAACTCAAAGCGAGAGGTTTTGAGCGTCATGCTATATTTTTTAAAGAAAGAAAAAAGTCCTTCAGGACTATCAAAAGCCGCTTTGTGACTGATGAACTGAACAAAGCTCAGAAATGGTGTGATTTTTGTTTCAATAGTTTCTCCAGGGATTCATCACTGATGAATTTGTTCTCACCAGAAAAGCTAAATCCTACTCATTTAAAGATAACAGTATCTCACGCTAAAACTGTCTCTGTCCAGATATAAAAAGCATTACGTTGCTGCTAGAAAAGTGACAACATAATGAATCAACAATGATACCTTAAGCCAGCAAAGCTTTAAGGTAAAGAAGTCTATTTGGATTATAATTTATTCATGGATCAATCTAAAGGTAATTGAGCATATTACGAAGTAGAATAGCATTCTTGTTTCTAATAGAAACAGGCACTGGTATCTTCTAGTTTAAATTGCATAATTTTTATGAGAATGGCAGCAAGTTGGCTAATAGCACTGGTCTACAGTGCTGTAATGAATCAACTCTATTTTCCTAATCATACTCTTATCTGACTGATAACAATAATAGCAAGAAAAGTAATTACTTTGATATCTAAATGGTAATAAGTTAAAAAAGAAAAGGATTTTAGGTGTATACTGAGAGTGATATATATATATGTATATGTACATATATATATATATATAGTGTGTGTGTATATACTATATATATACACATACATATACACTGAGTGCAATATATATTCAGTATGAATCTGATATCCATACATATGGATTTTTACATATGGATAAATATATATTATGTATTGGTGTGTGTGTGTGTGTGTGTGTGTGTGTGTGTGTTTATACTGACAAACTGGGAATAAGTTAGATATAAAGAATATGTTTCACAACTAAGAATTAGCTTTTTCCTTTTTACAAAAAACATGTTCACATATGACTTAGTTACATTATTTATCTTTTACCATTTATTCAACAAATATAATATCCAATGACTACTCTGGGTCAGAAACTATTCTGTGCATGATTAAAAGTTAACTAATTTCCTCATGTTATGTGTACAATTATCATTGTTGTTAATTTTATAAGTATCTCTGTTATTCATTAAGGGCTTGTGACAGATTAAATCATATGTCAAGTATACCTGGTTTTTGCAGTTATCTAAAAGCATTGTATACTAAAATCCTGGGAAAACTGTTTGATCTCATCAAATGACCACCAATTGGAGAGAAAAATGAAGAGAATAAACCTTCCAAGAGTTTATCTATTTAAAGGGTTCTTTAACAAAGTCAAGAAAGCATTGGAGAACTTTTTGGATATCTAAAATAAATACAAAAAAATGTGGGAGCACAGGACTGGGAGAATGGGTTCCCTGAGTCTGTTCCTAACATAACCTATTTTCAGTCATTGTGCATTCAGCATGCTGCAAGGTAGGATGGGAGTAAAGATAAGAAATCTCTGTTCTGTTCTGTCTGAATTTAGTTACTTTTCATCTTCCTTTCCCTCAATTATGAGACTAATCAATTGCTTACATTTGACCCTGATTTTTATTTCCAAATCCATTTCACCATGGCTTAAATTCAGAAACTCAGATTTTCCTCATGAGAAATTAGCATGTAATGCTTAATCACTGATAACAGTAAGCAATGTTTCATGATATTATTAAAATTTGGACAGTGAAAAACAATAAGAAGACAGAGAGAGAAAAGAAAGATCAGCTACAGAGGGTGCCAAAAAAATGTATACACATTTTAATAAAGGGAAAAACCTGTATTAAAATTGTAATACTCAATACTCAAAAACAAAAGATGAACACAAGTCGCGTTTGACGTCTGCAGTTACAAGAGGTGCTCAAAGTGGTTACCATCAGCGTCCAGGCACTTCTGATTGTGGTGAACTACTGCTTGAGCAACGCTGACCAAAGTGTCCACTTGTATACATTTTTTGGCACCCCTGGTATGTACTATATCATAACACTATGCCGGTGCCCAGTGGTGCAAATTGGGACAATGAACTTGGACATGCAATATATGAAATTAATGAAATATAACTTAGTTTAACCTGCATATAACCTTTGATCAAAATCTGATGTCTATGTCAGTCAGAAGCAATAATAGTTTATGCTTCATAGTGAAACTAGCAAGCCACCCTTTGCAGAGTGGTGAGGTCACTGATTTAGAAGTCAAATTTGCATTAAAAATCACAGTTTTACACTCATTAGCTGTGTGTCTATGAGCCAATTACTTAACCATCCTGCTACTAATTTTCCTTATCAATGAAATGAGAATGACAGTATTTAACTCACGATGTTGGTATAAGCATTAAATGGAATAATATTTGTAAAGTGCATGTCTACCAATTTGTCCCCATAAGCCTTAACTGCTGATACTGCATTGTGTACCATGCTCCGTGTTTCTGTTTGCTCATGCAAGCCCTCTCTCAGAATGCCCCCTCCCCATCTTTTTCACCAGTTACATGCCCATTGGGCATTTTAGTTTTGGTTCTATCAACACAGCATCTAAGTAATCTCCTTTGCTGACTCCCCTCCACTCAGTGTCAGCAGCCTCTCACGGTGCTCGATGCCCATTTCATCCTAGTACTTACTACTCTGCCTTATCACTATTAACCTGTGACTCCATTTCCCACCTGAGGCCCTAGAGAGTTAGTTTTTGATTCAGCACATAATAGATACTCAATATGCTTTAAAAAACTTCACAGATAAATGAAGGAATGAATGAATATCTTCAATGTATTTTAAAAATCCTGCCGGGTGTTTGCAATGTCAGACGATCCCCAACAATTACTTTCAAAAAGAAATTATAGAAATAGGTTCTTTTAATATTTAAAATTGTGTAAAGTAAAAATATACTTACACAACAGCTCTGATTCATTGATTCAAAAAACATAAAGTGCCAGACAAAATTTATATATAAAACACAATCTGTGACTTTCGAGAGCCTATAGTTAATAACAATTGCAGTACCCTGAGAAAAGGGCTATGGCAGAGGTGACACAGGATGGTAGATGAGCAAAGACAATGTGTATCTGACCCCTAGACTGAGGGGTCAGAGGTCTTCCCCAAAAGGTGACATATGAGCTAAGTTTTGAAGGTGTCGTACGGGAGACCCTGCTAGCTCTGCCATTTGTTGTGCAGGGCGGCCTGCGGGGTCTCTGGTCCCGCTCCCCACATAAGAATACAGGATGTGGCTAGGCCAAAAAGGAACACCCACGGAGCCATAGGTAGGGGAGTCAAACCACTATAGTCTCACTGGTGGCTGGAGTCACACAACCTGCAACCTGCTGTCAGCTTCTCTGCCTGCCAACCGACCAACTCACCCTCGACTCACCAACCAGCGCAGCCACAGCAGTTATATCAGGGGCTAACTGGCTAACTGGTTACAGCTGACGGCCAATTAGCCACAGCTGACGGCCATCTACTACCCTAGCCAGCACCTTTCATGTGAGGCCGAGAGCCTGGAAACTGCTCTCTGGGACTCTGTCCCCACAGAAGGCTAAGGTGAAGCTAGGTTGGCAAGTAGTGAAGATGGAGGTGTGAGGGTCAGAAAAGGAGAAGAACATATTCCAGGTGGAAGAAACACCGAGGGAGAAGGGTGACAATCTGGAAGAGGCCTGAAGAGCCAGCAGAGTGCCAAGACTCTGCTCTGTATTTAATAAAATGCCAGAGGGTGAGGAGTTTTCTCTGTAAAGAGGAAGCAGAGCGCATTTTGTTGTGAAGAGATGAAGTTGGAACGGATGCATATGTTAGAAAGAATGTCAATCAAGAAAAGAAAATCTAACGTTAATGGAATGCCTGAAAAAATGATGGAGGTGAGGCTTGCTTTTTCCCAAGCATCGTGCAGGTGTTGGGCCACAGAGATGACCAGGAAGTGGTTCTTTCCAAAAGCAGCATGGCCTTCTGGGAGGACTGACTCACACTTAATGGAACTGAGGTGAGACAATTACTATTTTATATTGAAATATTATTTAAATGAAGCACATCAGGTTCCTCTAAAGAAGCAAACATCATTGTTTAAAGCAATAACTTTTAAAGCAATAACTTCAGCGTCAAGTTTGGGAGAGTAGGTGCTGATAGCATGATTTAGGAGAAACAAACAAAAAAAAATGGCTGAATCCTTAAGCATGAGAAATGCAGAATTCTGAAGCAGAGGGAGAAAAGAAGAGAGAGAAGAGGGGAGAGGAAAGAGCAAAAAGAGAATGAAGGTGGGGGACAGAGAGGGAGCAGAGCCTGAGAGTGTGATGGCTGAGGATTTTCACTAACAGGAAGAGCTAATATTCCATTTTAAGCTGTTTATGTTGCTGCAATCCAAATCCTCCTCTATGGCCCCTAAACCTTAAATTTTACATGTCTTGGAGATAATTTTGGAAGAAAAGCAGCAAAATTGGCTTGAGTTTCATGGTTTGGTTGACATATAGCTCAAAGACTAGAAACCAACAAGAAGTAAGATTGAGGAAGAGTCAGAATTCCATGAGAGGAGGAATTTATAAGTGACCTAGAGGATATACTCTCCAGGGATTTTGTAGCAATTTCCAGAAGGACAGGACTGGGTGATCTCAGCTGACATCTGGGTTGTGTAAGTAATTATAAGAATGGGGTAAGTAGAGGAAGAGATGTACAAATGGTTTGATATAACCCTCACTCAATGAGCAATAAATTCCAATTAAGAGATTAAGGAAGACTTTCTTGTGAAGGAGGGATTTAAACTGTGATGAAAGGTTGTAAGAGCAAGAAATAGTGGGTGGTGCTGGAAAGAGAAGATAGAGAGATAAAGGAATGGATGAGTAAAGGAATGAAAAGTTAAGAAACTACAGGACGAACTTGTTCTCATAAGGCTAAAGTATAAGTGATTGGGGAACAATAATGGACAAAACTGGAAAAATCTATATAGGGCTCTGAATTCTGAGCAGAGTGGTTTGGATGTTTATTCTTTCCTGTGTAGGGAAACACCAGCTATTTGAAAATATGTGATCAGATCCCTATGGTGGCAGAAAGAAGGGTGGATTGTGGGAGGATGTTTGTGGCAGAAAGAAATAATGATCCAGAATGTTGGAGATGGGATTCTGATAGTAGCAGAAAAACAAAAGAGATGACTTACAAGATTTTTTTAAAAAAATTGTCTGGTACTCTGGAAAATAGAGAAATAATACTGATTATACATCCCAACCCTAACAGTCTGACACCGACCTTCACCCTCACATTGCCCGCTCACTGTTACATCCCTACTTTGACGGTGACTCCTGCCTGAAACCACACAGTTGTCATTCTTTCTGACACAGAACGCCTCTCTGGCAGACCTTTCTCTACCTCTTTGCTGCTCATCTTTCTGCAGATGACCCCACCTCTCTCACCAGCCCCTGCTCAGTCAGAATCTTACATACTTTCAAAATCACATAGGAACTTGTGTGAACTGCTGGTTGGGAGCTGCAGAAGAGCTACTTCTTAGTCAAAATGTACATAAATTAATGTTGGTGGGGAACCTGGGAAGCCTGAGGTAGGATTAGTCTTTGTTTCATTGCATTCTGGAGGTCCTCTGCTTGTGTCTTAGAGTGATGAGGAATTGCAAGTGAAGAGTTGGAGAAAATCAAGTTCCTCAACAATAGCTGTAGTGAGTTTTATGAAGGAAGGAACTATCATTCTCATCTTCATCAAAATCAATACATTTATTCCGCCAGCTCCATCTCAGACCCATTGTAAAGTGTATGAGTAATTAATTATCTGTTCTTCGTTGCAACATTGTGAGGTGGGTCTTGTTCTTCTCCTCATTTACAGATGAGAAAAACTGAGATTCAGAAAGCTAAGTAACTTGTTCCAATTCTCACCATTCATAAACAGTAGAGACAGTATTTAAATCCCAGTAAGTGACAGATACTGTGTTATGCTGTCATCCATGTTACAAAACTTTGTATAAGTTGAGTATTTGTGGGGACAGAATCCCAGAGAGCAGTTTCCAGGCTCTGGACCTCACGTGGAAAGGGGCTGGTTTGGGTAGTAGATGGCCATCAGCTGTGACTAGTTGGCCATCAGCTGTAAGCAGTTAGCCAATTAGCCACTGATATAACTTCCGGGATATGCTGGGGAGTTGGTTGGTTGATTGGTTGGCAGAGAAGCAGATGGCGGATCATGTGACTCCTGCTTCCTGTGTCTCGCCTGGCCACCGGAGAGACTGGAGTGCAGGAAGACCCCCTGTTGGGGTACTAGCAGATGTTTACTTTTGTGTCTTGACCAGCTGCCATCGAGAATATAGTGGTATGACTCCCCTAGCTATGGCTCCGTTGTTGTTCCTTTTTGGCCTCACCATATCCTGCATTCTTGTGTGGGGAGACCCTGCATGACAGTATTTCATATTTCTTTTTATTGATATGCAGAGATATACTACACATATATTCCATTCCTTGAAATCTGTGCTTTCTGTTTTTCTCATTTTATAAACTGAGAAGGGAAAATGTTTCACACAGTAGACATTAAGAAAGATGTTGAACACATACCATGCAAAATATCTGTATTAGTTCACTCCTGTTTATTACTGGCCTCAAGTTTAATGAGCTCAAGTTAATGCAGGTGAAAGGCCATAGTGTTACGTGCAGCAGTTAATGAAATACCATAGAGCTGCTAAGAAAATGATTAGAAGCCAAATGTGAATTTAATAAACTTTATTCTCAAGAAGCAATGCTGTATGGGAGGCATCTTTCTGCAGGAGCTAACGTGATATATTGCAAATAACACTCACTTGAGTTAGGAAATGGGCAAGATCTTAGCCTTGCTCTCAGCTCATTTTGTGACCTAAGGCAAGAGTTGTGATTACCTCTTAGTCTATTTTCTCACCTGTAAAATGAGGGTGTTGGGCCAGATAATTTATAAGGTGCCTTCCAGGGACATGCTTTGTTTCTCAAATTCAGTTAGAAACCCCCAGGGTTTATGTCCAGGTGGCATCACATAGTCTACAGATAAAACAATGGAGTAAGTCACAAATTGTAACTGTTTCCCTCCTATTTAACTGTAGAACATTCTGGATCTATTTAAGCTGTAAAATATGAATAATGTTTACCAAACTCACAAGATTGGATGAGTTCATAAAATGTTTTAGGCTCCACTGGTGAAAGGAACAACCACAGATATCATAGCTATTTTGTCTCATTATTAAATAATGAAATTAGTATAGACAGTTAATAAAAAATAATTTTTCCCCTCTTCTTCTGCTTTACCCCCTCCAGTTTAAGCTGTTATTTCCCAGTCCAGTTGTGTAGGACACAGGTCCCTGGCCCATACTGGTATTATGAGCCTTGCGTTTCCCCTAGGTGAGGCAGTCGGTTGGCAGTCATCAGGTTGGCCGCTCACAGCAGTTCACGGCAGCTCTCGCCAGCTGCCGGCCACTCATGGCAGCCCACAGCAGTACACAGCAGCTCACAATGGTTACGGGCCACTCATGCTGGCTTCCAGCCACTCAGGCTGGCCACCAGCCGCTCATGGTGGCACACAGTAGCCTGCCACAGCTCACGGCTGCTCACGCCAACCTCTGGCTGCTTATGACAGCCCAGCTCCATGGAAAGCTATTGTTCACAATCTTAGCTGTAGAGGGCAGCTCACTGCCTGGTGTGGGAATTGAACCAGCGAACGCGGCATTAGGAGCATGGAGCTCAAACCACCTGAGCCACCCAGCTGGCCCCAAAATAATTTTTAAAATGAAAGCTAACACTACCACTATCACTACACTGTAACTTTCTTTTCAATATTTGATGTCTAGTTACAAACCTACCTGAGACACATCTATACAACATCAACCACACATATTAGAAGTGGATATAACTGATACCAGGCATGCATCTGCCATGTAGTAAGACATATATATATATATATACACACACTTGTGTTTGCATTTGGTATATGTTGGAGGGAAAACAGAGCCTCCTACTAACATAGCGCAATATACAGAATGAACACTTGTCTTGAGATACAGAAGAACTGAATGACTTGGGGCAAGTCAATTGTCTACTGTGAGCCTCAGTTTTCATCCATGTAAAATAGAAATAGCAATGATCATCCTGCCTACTTGTTCTTCACAACAAACATTTGAAATAATACAGCTCTAACAGATTATTAAAATACAGCTTAACCTATTTTGGAAGCTATAAAGCAGTACAGAAACAAAGTATTCTTTTATTATATTGAGCATAAGTACAACTGATGCTCAATATAATAAACA
The DNA here is from genome assembly GCF_057876585.1 of Rhinolophus sinicus. Taxonomy (NCBI): domain Eukaryota; kingdom Metazoa; phylum Chordata; class Mammalia; order Chiroptera; family Rhinolophidae; genus Rhinolophus; species Rhinolophus sinicus. The sequence goes on from NC_142507.1 coordinate 34,510,716, forward strand.
ATGTAAAGTTGAAATAAGTATCAGAATTATAAAAATGTCACAAAATGTTAGTTACACATGAAAAAAAAAAAAATTCCTCAGCTGTAGTCCTTCCAAAGCCTTAGGAGGACTTGGATGAAATAATTTGCCCTTGAAATCCACCTTCAAAACGCCACTGCTTTCATGGTTAAATGTTGCATAGATTGTCAAGGTCAAAAACAAATGAAGGAAAATGGAATGAAAATTACTTCAGACAATGGCATGGAAGGAAAGGACAACAGAGAAATGTGGTAATGAATAAAATGAGACTGCTATAAATATGAAAAAAGACATACAAGATTCAAGCTATCTTTGGAGCAAGAGTAGAAGATTAATTGATATTTTGCATAATAATTCAATGATACTATTTCTTTTTTACCTAACACCTGAATAACCGCTTTAAGCCTTTTTGCCTGAAAGTGGCACAAGGCATAAAATATTATATTTTGACCTAATCGAAACTTACTTATTGGAAACAATGGTCATCATTTTGAAAGTCAATTTTTAGGGTCTATATGCTCAGCAGATGAGTTATGTTGGAGAGAAAATGAAAGTAAGTATAAGTTTTTAGTTGAAAGGAAGTCTAAGATAATTAATTACCACACTAGTAGGAAGTATTTAACATGGGAAAATAATCTTTTATGTGCGTGGGAAAGTGCTCCATAGACAATAGTGTCTGCATTCAGATACAAAACACCAGCACACATCCCTAAGAGAAAACTCATCTCCAAACCTGGGTCACGACTGAAGGCAATTGTTGTCCAGTGGAATTAGGATTTCCTCCCTGTCTCTTCTTCATCACTTTCTAAACTACATTGCCATTTTGATGCACTCACTATCTTTCTGAGTAGATAGTACACATTTTGAGGATAGAATACTTCTTGAAGATGTTTTATCATTCCACTTAATCCTCTGTGCATAGCTGGCCTTAATGAAATATTTTATAATGAATGAGAATAAAATTAACAAAAACCTACTTTGATAAAAAATTTCAGCTCAATTTATGTGGTCACAGATTAATGATGACATCTGATCTAGTTTGATTGAACATTTTCATATAAAATATTCAGAAAAGTTCTCTCTGGACACAGTGCCTGCCAAGAGTGGGATTCACTTAATACTTAATAATCAAACAAATAATATTTGGCCTGGTCCATAATATTACATAAGCCAATCTCCGATAAAAACACTTACTGTGAATTCTAATAACATCCTACAGCCTTTGTAGTAATAGCATTTGTAGTAATAAGGTATTGTTAGGTATAGTTCCAACAATCAATTTAGATTCAATGGCTCAGAGTTCAGTGCAAATAATTTTTTTGTCTTTTCCAGGATTTTTGTTTAAAGGTTTTTATCAAAAAAATAATGATCACCAACTACTTTACTCTCCTGCTTCATAATAAACAAATAAAAAAAAAAAAACAACAACATAATTTGTAGACCATAGTTATTATAAAAAACATTATTTCATTGAAAATTTACTTTGAACAATTCTGAATCTGTGCAATTATTGCATGAGGATAAAGATTCAGCTTCTGGGGAAGAATAATCCCTTGATTTTTTAGGTTTTATGGAGGCCCTATGGCTATGCAGCCCATGCTGCTGGTTTTAGAGCCCCCTTCCCTTGGCTGCCGTATTCTATTCTAGAAGAGAGGCTAATTTGACAATGGCTAATACCATAAGTGAGAACAGCAATTCAAGAAAGCAGCCATTAGGCTTGGAGCAGAATAACCTGTACAGTTTGCTGAGCTTCATCAGACATCAGCGAGTTGCTAAACATCGCCATGTTCCAAGAGGCATTAACGCCAATGTCTAAAACTCAGTAACAGGGTTACAGCTCTTAACAGTTTTAGAAATTGTTTTTGCATATTATCTCATTTAATTTCCATAATAACATTATTATAATATTGAAGAAACCCAAGGCCCACAGGTGTGGCAAGCACATAATACACAATGCCACATAACAGGAAGCACAGAGCAAACTCAAACCCAGGTCTCCTACCTCTAAGCCTAGAGACTTTTCCTCCTCATTGACTGGCCATGTCATTCCTGAGCTTTTAGGCTCCTATTTCACCTAAAAATACTGGCTTTGGTGTTTTAATAGAAGATACTAAAGGAAAGAGCTAATAAAATGTGTTCTTATCAAAGGCTCATTCTATATGCCAGGCATTGAGGACAAAACAGGTATGATTCCTAGTCTTAGGAAATTTGTAATCGTTTATAATATAATAGGATTAAACATAAACAAATAATCCTGTAAACATATATAACATTTATCACAATTTTCAATGATATGTATTTATGTGATCATTTAAGTTCTAATCTTATCAGACAACAATCTCAAAATCTTAGCCCATATTTAAGGCAATTATCCAGTTACCCCATATTTACACTTGAGAAACTGAATATGGCTGGAGAATATGACTGCTCCCGCCACTCAGATTCACAACAACAATCTCAGATGGGGCACCAAGTATTGCCCAAGAAGTCTTGCTATGTTACTACTGTCACTTTCTGCTTTCTCATTGTACAAAATGACATTTTTATACCTTCTTCTCTCTCATAAAGTCTTAACTGCCCCTCCTTTTCATTCTAAGTTGATGATCTTGCCTCACATTAGCAGTTAAAAACACTGAAGTAATTTTACTACTCTGAATTTTATAAATCCACCTTCATCTTTTCATCTGTTATGATGGGAAGTGTCTAGCTTCTCTCAAAGGATCCACTAAGGGTTCTAGCTCACATATGTCTGACCATCTGAAAGCATTTGCTTCTGTAATTTTTATCTCTGACCATTCTACAATTAACTTTCTTTTTTTCATTCGTTTTATTAGTACACAAATGTGCTTTAAGCTCTCTCATCCCAAAAACAAATACACAAAACTCCTTTGACTCTGCAGCTGCTTGTAGATATCATTTATCTATTCCCCTTCAAACTTCCTATAAGCATTAATATTGTCTGTCCTCACATCCTTAGCCTTCAATTAACTCTTTAATATTTTCTTTGCAGGAATTTGTCCTCCATTCCAAGCCACAGAAATGCTTTGGTAATGGGGTCAACAACAAACTTTATTGTGCAAATCAGATGGACACATTTTTGTACTCACCTTACTTTATCTCTTAGCATCATATCTCTCATTATTACCCCATGACCCCTCCTTCTTTCTTAAAATATTATTCTACTTTTTCTTCTACACCACTTCTGTACTTCCTTTGCTAGGTCAGTTTTTCTCTGTGAAACCTATAACTTAGATTATCCATGGCTCAGTCATAGACACTTTTTCTCTCTGTCGGCATGCTCTTTCTAAGTGATTTAATCTGGACTTTTGGACTTGAATATCCTTTAAAGTATGGCTTTCAAATTTATAGCTCCAGTTCTGTTCTTTATACTGAACTCCACACTCTATATCCAGCAACTTAATTAACATATTTAATTAAATGTTCAAAAGTGATCTCAAACTAAACATATTATTTCATTCCAAATATATTTCCTCTCCAATTCTCCCCTTCTCAGTTAATGGAATGATTGTTGACCCATTTTTTTAAGTCAAAAACCTAGGGTTAGTCTTTATTTCTTTCACTTGCTTTCTCCTGTAGGTTTAATCCTTCAGCGAATCTTCTGAGCTGCACCCCCAACAAACACCCCAAATCTCTCCACTTCTCACTATCACCATTGATATGGCTGCAGTTTAAGGCTCAATTGTCCTTTACCTGGAACGCTAGAGTAGCCTCCTAAATGATCTGCCCACTTTGTCTTTGACTTGTTATAATGTGTTGTCCATATAGTAATGTAAGCATTTGTCCTAAATAGAAATGAAAACACGTCACTTCTCTGCTTAAAACTCCAATGATTTCCCATTACACTTAAAATCTAAAAGTTTCACAATAACTGCATGCCCACCTGGCCCCTGCCTACTTCACTTTTATTTTTTTTTTATGTCTCCTCTTAATTCACTACACTGTACCCGTACTGGTCTTGTTGCTGTTCTCAAAGCCGTACAAGGTCTTGTTGCTTTAAGGCCTTTATACTTAAAGTAGGCTCTCCAAATCATGTTCTGCATATCTCCCTTTTAATATTCATCCTATTCTTTATTCATCTATTTTGTACCTCCATCCTCCCTAGAAGGTGTGAACTATTAGAATAGGTTGCTCATCAACTTTGTTCACTAATGTCTCCCCAGAACCTTGAGCAATGCCTGGCCCATTGTACATTCCCAAACAAATGAATGTACTGGGTAGCAATGTACAGTCCTTGAACTTAGCGTGGTTCAATTATTTACTAGGTTTTTGACCTGGTCAAAATTTGCTTAACCTTCATAAGATCTTAGTTGCCTCATTCAGAAAATGGGGCTAATCTTTTACAGGGTTGTAGTAAGGATCATACCAGGGGTGCCAAAAACAATGTATACACGTGACTTGTATTTATCTTTTATTATTGGTATATATTATTACAATTTTAATACAGTGTTTTCCTTTCTTAAAATGTGTATACATATTTTGGCACCCTTTGTATAATGTCTGGAAATTATATAAAATGAAGCCAGAGTTTGTACACAATAGGTACTTAATAAATATTAGTCCTTATCATCAATATTACTATTATAGAAATCCTGGCAATGTGGTATAGTTTTATTTCTATTATTAACTTACATATGCTTTAGCATATTTTGCTGTGTTTAATATTATGCTACAGTAAACATTCCTCCTCCTTTCAGTAAACCAATTTCCAGCTTTTTAAACAGATGTTAATGGATTAAGCATGTTTTACATGATGGAGAATTGCTTATTTCACATTTAGACTGCACACACTCTATAAAGTCGGGATTGCTCACATAGTTACGTAATTTTATGCTCCACATATTTAAATAAATAAAATTAAGAAAATGATTTGATAGTTCAGAAGTAAATGTAAACCCTAGTGCTTAGAGAATGAAGGCAAGACCATTGTGTAGCCTAAAGTAATTGCTGTCATATGTGGGGATGGGGAAAGATGCTGAGATCTGAGCCCATTGCTGTGCTACTTCATGAACATCTGGCAGTCTGTCACTGCACGGGCAACATCTTCTCTAAACAGAAGAGACTTGAATTCATCAGGGATTTCCACAGTACAGTATATGCTTAACTTAAGTACCTGCCTTCCGTGATTTCCATAGATTATCATATTCATGACACTGTGGAGTGAAAGTATTCTTCTCACTCTCTAACCAGTACATGAAAAAGAAATTAAAACATTGGCTGGCACTTTGTCTACAGTTTGTTGGACAAGTAAGAAAAGGACTTCCCACCCATTTATGTAAATGAAATTCTGTCAACTTAGAGCATTTTAACAAAGATGACAGCAGCCTGTCTATTAATAAATAACTGACAGAATAACAATTACAATTGTAGTTGACTGTTTTTTCTTTCCATAAATGTAGGTCACTGGGTATTTTTAAAGAATTTGTTTAGAATAAATTTTCAAACCCCAATAACTTTTCCCCTCATGTCTATTAATGTAGAAAGAAACTTCCAATGAATATTTTTACCTTCTTAATAGTGCCTTTAGGACATTATGGCCAAAGTCTTTTTAATACATGTAACTATGGAACTAAATGTGTGTACATACACACACACACATACATACACACTTACATCTATACTCTAATTCAATATTTTTAATTCTATAGGAAGACTTAAAATGTAGTAGACACTGTGTATCCAGGAATGGTTCAGCAGTTAGGGATTCTCTCAGTCCGTGTGCTGCTTCTTTGCATTATTTTCATTGTTGGTGAACAGAAAGAAAGGGTAAGAATATGTAACAAATTAATTACTCTGGTGACCCATCAAGCTTTGGGAATATATTTAGTAGAGAAAAAAGTGAATTTAATGAATAAATTGAGTTTGGGGGAATTATCAATGGAATTCATTAATCTACCCTGGCCCAATATCCCATTAGTTAGATTTCAGACAGCGACTTTTTAAACAGAATGAGGATGAGATTTCAAATTTCCTTGTGTGGGAGATCTTTCCAAGAAAATATGTTTTTCTCTGTCTAGTGGAGTTTGGGAAAGAATCTATGTTGATGTATTAGAAGCCAGTTACAAGTACTCCCAAAACACAGTAATTTTATCTTTACCTATTATAAATTGAAAGCACAGCATTGTATTTTATCACTTTTAAGGTGTTATCATACATTATTCTTATGTGCACAATAAGAGGAAAAATATATGCAAAATAAATTGTTTAAAATATCACCAAAATTTTTTCACATTCAGGGTCTGCTAATTTAAACATGCTACCAATTATTCAGAATTGCCTGAACTAACTAAGCAGACGTCCTATAACTAAGGACATGCAAGAGAAGCAACATCTATACTGGTAGGAGGGGTAGAGACATGGGACGGGCTGGTCCAACACCCACGTATGGAAGTTAAAAATAGGGAGGGATATCTGGGCTGCACAGGTCCCCCCTGAGGAATAGGGTTCCAGCCCGGGGATCCAGTGCTGGGGAGAGAAGTCCCACAATTTCTGGCTGTGAAAACCAGTGGAGATTGTGGCTCAGTGAGATGGAGGGTGCCTGGAGTCCCAGTTATTCCTCTTAACCCATGCATGAACTTGCTTGCTTACAGACTCATTTGCTCTGAGCTCCAGTGCTGGGGCAGCAGCTCAAAAGGCTCCAGAGACATACAGGGAGGAACTGAATTATCTGGCCTCAGAGTGAGGGCTGGAGGGGCAGCTCTGTCTGGGCAGACACCATTTTGTTCCCTTGTTGAGCTCTCCCCCGACCCAGTGTGTTGACACAGGCAGCTGCCATATCTAAATCTCCATCAACCTTGGTAACACTATTCACCCTGCTCTGATTATTCCCTGAGACCCTGCTCCATCCAACTTGTGGGCCCACCCAAGCTGCTTCCAGTGGCTTTTCCATACAAATGGCCTGTCTTGGCTCATGCTGTGGACTTTCCTAAAATCTCTCAAAGGTTCATAAAACCCAAGCAAGCAGCATCTGGCCACAGCATACTGGGTATCTCTTGCTAAGCAGCCCCGAGCCCGGCACTAATGGCAGCTGGCTTTGTTCACAACTTGGCCTCTCCCGGGCACCTCCAAACCCAGTGCCAACCATCTGCAAATCTCTTTGTAGCTCATACTAAATAGCCCTGGGTAGGGCACAGGCAGTAGTTGACCTTGGCCTGCATCAGAACCCTTGTCTAGAGGCTCCACAACCAATGCACCTGGTGGCCAACTTCAGACACCAGGGCACCACCAAACCACCTCCACAAATGACACACAAAACAGGCAGACTGGGCAGGCACCAGAGCCCTGCAAAGGCAAAACTTGCTCCATAGGGTCAGCCCCTGCACAACAGCACCATCACTGTAGTCACTGTCAGTCCTCACAACAAATCTATTGACATGCAAACAGCAGCCAAAAGCTCAATTACAACAGGAGGGCACACACGACCCACACAAGGGACACACCTGCAGCACCCAGCTCAGGTAACCAGGGAGACTGTGCCCCTGGGAAACACAAGACACTACTACATAAGGCCACTCTAATAAGACTGGGAGATACCGCAGCTCTACCTAATACATAGAAACAAACATGAAGAGGCAGCCAAAATTAGGAGACAAAGAAACATGTAACATATGAAAAGATAGTACAGAGCTCCAGAAAAAGAACTAAACAAAATTGAGACAAGCAATCTCCCAGATATAGAGTTCAAAACACTGGTTATAAGAACACTCAGTAACATCAGTGAGAACTTCAACAAAGAAATAAGAAATATAAAAATGAAGATAGAAAGCATAAAAAAAAGAACCAGTTAGAAATGAAGACTACAATAACTGAAATGAAGAATACACTAGAGGGAATCAACAGTAAATTACATGAGGCAGAGGATCAGATCAGTGATTTGGAAGATAATGTCAGAACAGGAAAAAGAAAGAAGAATCCAAAAAAATGAGGAGCGTTTAAGGGATCTCCTGGACAACATCAAGCACACATCACTGGGGTACCAGAAGGAAAAGAGAGAGAGCAAGGAAATAAAAACTTTTCTGAAGAACTAATGATATAAAACTTCCTAATCCTGGTGTAGGAAATACACATATAAGCCCAATAACTGCAGAGAGTTCCTAAAAAGATGAACCCAAAGAGGCCCACACTTAGACCCATTATAATTAAAATGCCAGAGGTTAAAGACAAACAGAAAATCTTAAAAGCAGCAAGAGAAAAGTATACTAGTTACCTACAAGGGAGCTCCCATAAGACTATAAGCTGATTTCTGAACAAAAGCTTTGCAGGACAGAAGGGATTGGCATGAAATATTCAATGATGAAAAGCAAGGACCTACAACCAAGATTACTGTCCCCAGCAGAGCTATCATTTAGAATCGAAGGAGAAATAAAGAACTTCCCAGACAAGAAAAAAGTAAGGTAGTTCATCACTACCACATCAGTACTAGAAATGTTAAAGAGACTTCTTTAAGAAGAAGGAGGAAAAAAATATATAAAAAAATGGAATAATATGGTAAAGGGGACTATACAACGAGAAGACATAACAATCATCAATATTTATGCCCCCAATCAGGGAGCACCGAAATATACCAAGCAACTACTAACAGAACTAAAGGGAGAAACTGACCAAAACACAATTATACTAGGGCACTTAAATACATCATTGACAGCTATGGATAGATCATCCAAACAGAAAACAAATAACGAAATAGCAGCCCTAAATGACACATTAGATGAAATGGACATAATTGACATATGTAGACAACTTCATCCTAAAACATCAGACTGTAATTTTTTTCTAGTGTACATGGAACATTCTCAAGGATAGACCATATATTGGGGCATAAAATCAGCCTCAGCAAATTTAAGAAGATTGAAATCATACCAAGTACATTCTCTGATCACAAGGCTTTGAAATTGGATATCAACTGCAAAAAGAAGGCAGGAAAAAACACAAATACATGGAGATTAAACAACATACTTTTAAAGAACGACTGGGTCAAAGAAGAAATTAGAGGAGAGATCATAAGATACATAGAAACAAAATACAATGAAAATATATCCTACCAAAATTTTGGGGATGCAGCGAAAGCAGTTTAAGAGAGAAATTTATCTCATTACAGGCCTATCTCAAGAAACAAGAAAAATCCCAAATAAATAACCTCATGGTACACCTTAAAGAACTAGAAAAAGAAGAACAAGTGAAACCCAAGGTCAGCAGAAGAAAGGAAATAACAAAAATCAGAGCAGAACTAAATGAAATAGAGAACAAAAAGACAATAGAAAAAATTAATGTGACAAAGAGCTGGTTCTTTGAATAGATTAACAAAATTGACAAACCCTTGGCTAGAGTCACTAAGATAAAAAGAGAGAAGACACTAATTAACAAAATCAGAAATGAAAAAGGGGAAGTTATCATGGACACCACAGAAATACAAAGGATCATCCAAGAATACTATGAAGGACTATATGCCACTAAATTCAATAACCTAGAAGAAATGTACAAGTTCTTAGAAACATATAGCCTTCCTAGGCTGAACCATGAAGAACTGGAAAATCTAAACAGACCAATCACCAGTAATGAAATTGAATCAGTCATCCAAAACCTTCCCAAAAGCAAAAGTCCTGGACCAGATGGCTTCACTAGTGAACTCTACCAAACCTTCAAAGAGGATCTAATACCAATCCTGCTCAAACTCTTCCAAAGAATTGAAGAATAGACAGTACTCCCTAACTCATTTTATGAGGCCAACATTACCCTGATACCAAAACCTGGTAAGGACAACACAAAAAAGAAAACTATAGAACAATATCTCTGATAAATACAGACACAAAAATCCTAAACAGAATTCTAGCAAATCGAATACAACAATGCATTGAAAAGATTATTCATCACGACCAAGTGGGGTTCATCCCCAGGGAACAAGGATGGTTCAACATCCGCAAATCCATCAATGGGATACATTACGTAAACAAAATAAAGGACAAAAATCATATGTTATGTCAATTGATGCAGAAAAAGCATTTGACAAGATACAACATCCATTTATGATTAAAACAATAAAATAAGTATAGAAGGAAACTACCTTAATATAATAAAGACTGTATATGACAAACCCTCAGCTAATCTCATAATTAATGGTGAAAAACTGAAGCCCTTTGCTCTACGTTCAGGAACACGACAGGGCTGTCCCCTAACACCCCTGCTTTTCAACATAGTATTGGAAGTCCTCGCCAGAGCTATCAGGCAAGAGAAAGAAATAAAAGGCATCCAAATTGGGAATGAAGAAGTTAAATTGTCACTCTTTGCAGATGACATGATGCTATATATAGAAAACCCTAAAGACTCCACCAAAAAGCTATTAGAAATAATCAACGGATACAGTAAAGTAGCCGGCTACATAATCAACGTACAAAAGTTCATTGCATTCCTATATACTAACAATGAAATCTCAGAAAAAGAAATACAAAAAAACAATTCCTTTTGCAAATTGCAGCAAAAAGAATAAAATACCTGGGAATTAACTTAACCAAGGATGTGAAAGACTTATATGCTGAAAACTATAAGACATTTTTTTAAAAATATGAAGAAGACACAAAGAAATGGAAAGACAGTCCATGCTCATGGATTGGAAGAATCAACATATTTAAAATGGCCAGATTACCCAAAGCAATATACAGATTTAATGCAATCCCCATTAAATTCCAATGGCATTTTTTAAAGAAATAGAACAAAAAATCATCAGATTTGTTTGGAACCACAAAAGACTCCAAATAGCCAAAGCAATCTTAAGAAAAAAGAACAATAATGGAGATATCACACTCCCTGACTTTAGCTTGTACTACAGGGCTACAATAATCAAAACAGCATGGTATTGGCAGAAAAACAGACACATAGACCAATGGAATAGAATTGAGAACCCAGAAATAAAACCACATAAATATGGACAGATAATTTTTGACAAAGAAGCAAAAAACATACAATAGAGAAAAGACAGCCTCTTCAATAAATGTTGCTGGCAGAATTGGATAGCCACGTGCAAAAGAATGAAACTGGACTGCTATCTGTCACCATGTACCAAAATTAATTCAAAATGGATCAAAGACTTAAGCATAAGACCTGACACAATAAACCATATAGAAGAAAACATAAGTACTAAACTTATGGACCTTGGGCAAGGGAAGTAAAAGCTAAAATAAATTAATGGGACTATGTGAAACTTAAAAGCTTCTGCACAGCAAAATAAACAATCAACAAAATAAAGAGGCAACCAACTGAATGGGAGAAGATTTCTGCAAACAGTGCCTCAGATGAGGGGCTAATATCCAAAATATGCAAGGAACTCATGAAACTCAACAACAAAAAAACAAAAAACCCAATTGAAAAAATGGGCAGACGACCTGAAGAGATGTTTCTCTAAAGAGGACATACAATTGGCAAATAGACATATGAAAAAATGCTCAACACCACTAATCATCAGAGAAATGCAAATAAAAACCACAATGAGATATCACCTCACCCCAGTTAGAATGGCTATCATCAACAAGACAAATAGTAACAAGTGTTGGAGAGGCTGTGGAGAAAAAGGAACCCTCATACACTGTTGGTGGGAATGCAGACTGGTGCAGCCGTTATGGAAGGCAGTGTGGAGGGTCCTGAAAAAATTACGAATAGAATTACCATATGACGCAGAAATCCTTCTCCCGGGGATCTACCCAAAAAATGTGAAAACATTTATACATAAAGACCCGTGTGCTCTAACGTTCATTGCAGTTTTGTTTCTGGTGGCCAAGACATGGAAACAACCAAAATGTCCTTCGATAGATGAATGGATAAAGAAGTTGTGGTATATATACACAATGGAATACTATTCGGCGGTAAGAAAAGATGATATAGGAACATTTGTGACAACATGGATGGATCTTGAGAGTATAATGCTAAGCGAAATAAGTCAGACAGAAAAAGCAGAGAACCATATGATTTCACTGATATGGGGTATATAAACCAAAAACAACAAAAGAACAAGACAAACAAATGAGAAACAAAAACTCATAGACACAGACAATTGTTTAGTGGTTACCAGAGGGGATGGGGGGTGGGAGATGAGGGTAAGGGGGATCAAATATATGGTGATGGAAGGAGAACTGACTCTGGGTGGTGAACACACAATGGGATTTATAGATGATGTAATACAGAATTGTACAACTGAACTCTATGTAATTTTACTAACAATTGTCACCCCAATAAAAAAATATGAATAATAAAATGGCAATAACTACATATCTATCAATAATTACTTTAAATGTCAATGGATTAAATACTCTAGTCAGAAGACATTGGTAGCTGAATGGATAAGAAAAGAAAATCCTTACATATGCTGTCTACAAGAGACTCCCTTCAGATTGAAAGGCACCCACAGACTGAAAATAAAGAGGTGGAAAAGTTATTTCATGAAAATGAAAAAAAAAAACAGAAAAAAAAAACGGGGTAGCAATACTCATACCAGATAAAACAGACTTTAAAACAAATGCTATAACAAAACGCAAAGAAGGACCCACTAATCCCACTTCTGGGTATTTATCAGAAGAAACCCAAAACATGACCTTGAAAAGACATATCCATCCATATGTTTATTGCAGCCTTTTTATAATATCCAAGATATGGAGGCAACTGGGGTGTCCATCAATGGATGAATGGATAAAGAAGACATGGTACATATACACAATAGAACGTAACTCAGCCATAAAAAGAATGAAACCTTGCCATCTGCAAACACTTGGGTGAACATAGAGAATATCATGCTGAATGAAATAGTCAGACACAGAAAGACAAATACCATATGATTTCCATTATACGCAGAATCTAAAGAACAAAATAATTGAGCAAGCAATAGAAACAAACTCATAGATACAGATTGATGGTTGTTGGATTGGGGGTCAGTATTGGGTAGATGGGTGAAGTGGGGGAGGGGATTATAAATTACAAAATAATCATGGAGGTATAGAGTATAGCATATGGAATATAGTCAGTAGTATTGTAATGACTGGATACTAGATTTATCATGGTGATTTACATAACTTCGTAAATTATATAAATGTATAATCAGTGTGGCACATACGAAACTAATATAATATCGTATGTGAACTGTAATTGAAAAAAGAAAGTATTAAAAAGTAAGATACTAAATCTTAAAAAAATAAAGATGCCACCAGTTAATGACAGTGGTACTCGGTTTTCAAACGTAATCTGTTTCGGAAGACCGTTTGAGTTCTGAAACGTTAGAAAACCGAGGCACGGTTTCCCCATAGAAAGTAATTCAAAATGGATTAACCCATTCCAAACCTTTAAAATCAATCCCTAAAACTGCAAGTTTAGCATGAATTTTACTGTCTAATGATACCATATATTCATAAAATTTACGGCGTTCATAAACTGAAATGTTTGTCAACAGAGATATTCGAAAACAGAGGTACCATGGTAATTGCAAGACATTCTGATTCAGAGATATTAAAATATGAAAAAATGTATCTTAGAATTATGAAATGCATTATGTTTCCCAAATACTGACTGACTCAGTTCTATATTTCTGTCTCATCACTGTTAGCAGTCATAACACTGGTATGTCATTATTCCTAGAACAATGCTATGTAAAAATTACATCATCATTCCTAAAATCCTATTTATACAAGGTCAGACAATTAAGTTCACAACTCATTCTAGAAAAAGCGCTACATACCTCCTTGCTGAATATCACTATGGTCACCTTCAAAGTACTCCCCTTGGGAAGCTATGCACTGACACCAGCTCCTAGTCCACCCTTCAAAGCAATTTTGGAACTCTTCCTGGAATGGTCATCAGAGCTATTGTCATATTACTCTTGATGTCCTGAATGTCATCAAAATGTCTTCCATTCAATATTTCCTTTATCTTCCTTTGGGGGCCAGATCAGGTGAGTAGGGAGGGTGTTCCAATACAGTTATTTGTTGACTGGCTAAAAACTCCCACTCAGACAGTGCCATGTGAGCTGATGCACTGTCATGATGCAAGAGCCGTGAATTGTTGGCGAAAAGTTCAGGTCTTCTAACTTTTTCATGCAGCCTTTTCCGCAGTTCCAAGTAGGAAACTTGGTTAACTGTTTGTCCAGTTGGTACAAATTCATAAGGAATAATCCCTCTGATATCAAAAAGGTTAGCAACATAATTGCAACAAGTTCACGAACTTGTCAGACCTCATAAATAAAACTCCAAATTTTAGAGGTATAAAACAAAACAAAACCTCATTATGAGAGAAAAGCAGGGAATAAATAGTGTTATGTTTTCCAGCTTTATCCCAGAAAGCAATGTGAGTATTTGAAAGAAAGAGAAAGCAGAGAGGAGAAGTCACTGGATATTTCGGGCTTGAGTTGAGTCCAGATGTGAATGCTTCTGAGATAAGTGTCTTTTGTTTCTTGAATTTCATTCTCCCACCCCCATATCTCTCTAGAAGTAGGTAATGCCAAAGTTTTTTTTTTTTTTTTAAATTAAAAAATATGTCATAAGCAATATTGTTCCTTCAAATAAAATTATGAGGTTGACCCTTTTTTTTTTCTTTTTCTTTTTCTTTTTTTTTTCTTTTTTCTTTTTTAATTAAATTTATTGGGGTGACAATTGTTAGTAAAATTACATAGATTTCAGGTGTACAATGCTGTATTACATCATCTATAAATCCCATTGTGTGTTCACCACCCAGAGTCAGTTCTCCTTCCATCACCATATATTCGATCCCCCTTACCCTCATCTCCCACCCCCCACCCCCCGCCCCCGTTACCCTCTGGCAACCACTAAACTATTGTCTGTGTCTATGAGTTTCTGTTTCTCATTTGTTGAGCGAAACAAGTCAGACAGAAAAAGCAGAGAACCATGTGATTTCACTGATATGTGGTATATAAACCAAAAACAACAAAAGAACAAGACAAACAAATGAGAGACCCTTTTTTTTAAGAGCAAGATTTTCCTCTTGTATTTCTCTATGAATGTCTTTGCATAAGCTAAATACCTGAACAATTGATAGATTTAGTTATATGTACAAGAAATTTCTGTTGAGCAGCATGCAAGGATTAATTCTAGTATTGCCCCTTAGAGATACTTTTTCTAGAACAGACTGAGCCACAGGGAGAAAGATACATAAGAAAATATCAAAAGATACAGCATCATTATGCCATTTAACAGCTGAGGTGGGTTATGTCAGCCAACAGCCCAAGGAAAGCAGGTTTTCCCTGAACAAGAATGATTAAAAAACATGTCACATTTTATTAGAATCAATAAAATCATAAGCAAATACCATATATTTCTGTTAGTCATCAATGATGGAACTGTGTTGATGATGGCACTAATGGATTCCTTAAATGCAAATTAGTGCTAAATTCCTAAGTAAACTGTTCCCCACTTCAGAGCCATCTAATCCATCTCTCATGTCAGAGGAGCTGTGAACTTATCCTGCTGATCTTACAGGCTTTCCTGGTTTTCTTTATTCATCTCTCACACTCAGTAATCCTTTTACCTCTTCTTTCCAAGTTTATAATTTAAATGCAATCTATTCACTACTGAAACAAGGACTGTAGTGTAAATAGAATCTGAGTTAGAACCAAAGAAGCCATTACTGGTTATATAATGGTCTGGGTTCCATTACACATATGACAATCTGGAGAGCCTCCCTGCTCACTGGCCTTCATCCATGTTTCATGTCAACACATAGAATTAAGGCTGGGTACTGACTTTGGGGTTCTCTCCTGCTCTGACTTCTTTCAAATGGTCTAGCATTTTTGTGTTTGAGATCAAAGCCCTTGAGGGTCAGAACTGGCTGCAGTAAATCTTTTGGTCTGTCCTCAAAATGGATTTTGATTTTATAATTTAAAAAGTTCCAAAATAGCAGATTGGCTAAATTGGCAGTTATTCTTCCAAATCCTAGATGACCATTAAAAAGAAACCCACATTTAGGGGGATTATAAGAAGTATATAAAATGCTTAGTATATTTTTAAGAGGAATAAATGGCAAAACTACAGCAGTATATGTAGTATGAGCCAATTTAGTTTAAGAAATTATTGTTTATATGTATATACACACACCTGCACACACAGCTGGGATCTCTGAGTAGTGAGATTACAGATGATCTTTTTTATACTTACGTATTTTGCTAATTTTCTACAGTGAGCACATATTATTTTTATAATCAGAAAAATGTTATTAAAACAAATATTGTCTTAAAAGGCACACTAGTGGGAACTATTACAAAAATCTTGGCAGGAATAAAATTACAATTATTATTATTGCCAAAATTGTTATCCTGTTGTTTTTTTTAAACACGAGCCTCAAATAATAATTTAGAATACTAGCTACTAAGCAAATCTAAGCTGTGGCACAATGCATATGGATGACTAAACAGAGAAATATGATAAGCAGACCTCAGGCCTAATTCTAAAATATGGTTAAGTAGATATTAAATAAGAAGTGTTCATCCACTCCAGCAAAATATTGTATATATTTTTATTTCTGAGTATATGACTAAATTTTCATCCTGTATGGGCTGTTGGCAAATTAATGAACCTCCAAAAATTAAACTGTAATACAAACCTTCCAAAAACTAAAACTCTAATGCTCGCTTTTATTAGTTGTTTTTCTTTTATATTTCTTAAAGGAGATATACATTTGGATAGCTATAAATATGAAAATATTTATACACAAATACATAGAATAAAGCTTTCTTCCTACAAAGTTGAGCTACCTAAACAACTGTAGTTTCCTGACTATCCCTGAGCCTGAAAATACTGCATCTCGAGAAGGATCTTTGGTGGCAAGTATCATCTGCATTTCTAGACAGAATGAACATAATTGAGAAGAGCTGCAGAACTGTTATCATCCTCACACTAAGTTCCAATTGGTCCATTTGTAGATTGAAAAAGAACATTTGATTGGCTGGTGATGTGTTTTATAGACCAGTCTTTTTATGTATAAGTCAGTGAGTATGGGAAAGTTTCACTAGAATTATGAAACCAATTTATAAAAATATGAAACAAAGACTATCTACAGATTAGAGGCAGTAGCAACAAATATAGTGACATGGGAAAAATAAGGTGTCAATAGAGAGGTTGAGGATCTGTAAACAATAGTCAGTGAGAGACAGAGTGAAGGTTGAGACTTGATAAGCTTTGAAGACCCCTAAAGGTAACATCTACTTCATGGGCATTTAAAAATTGGGACTCATATTTCACTAAGGCCTACCACACACACACACACACACACACACACACACACACACATAATATATATAAATATGTAATAAATAAATATACATGCTGTGTATACACACATACACACACGCATGCATACACATGGAGAGAAGCCAACGGCCATGTAAACTCCATCTTCCTCTAAAAGCAAACGACAAAAGCATAAAAAGAAACCTGGGCATGTGCACATGATCTGAAAAAGGGAAGTGAAGGAAAATGTTAATGAGTTAATAAAACATTGATTTTTCCCACCATATATTATATTGAAGTTCAGAAAAAGTAACTGTGGAGACTGCAGTTGCTGAATCACCTGAAGTGACTTGAAAGCCTGGACAAACTTCTGTCTCAGTGATTCAATTAAGCTAACCTATTGTTTGCTGAGCACCTACAATGTTTTAGGCATTGATCTCTCTAGCTGACTCACTGTTCAGTGAGGAAACCCAAGGTGACTGCACCATGGATACCTTTCAAGGGTGTCTATGGTGCGCCTTCCTGGGACACCAATTTAGGAGGCTTAGGTATATACAATGGGTGTGAAATGACAAATCATGGATCTGCTATATAAATGGGTACCTTTTCTCTCAGAATTAATATCTGTACATAATCTCTTCCCTGTCATGCTTTATATTGTAGATGAATTGCTGATTTTGGTTATTGTCTTCTAATATCTACCCTGACAGATGATTGAACAAGCAACTCAAGTCTCCCTGGGATAAAAAACATAATGGCAGGTTGAATATGCTAACACTACAGGTTTCCTAAGTAAAATCTTTATTGATTAAATGCCTTATCAAGAATGACTCATTTATCTGATGCTTTCATGTATATGTGAATGTGTGGATAAACGAAGACTTCCTGAACAATCTTCACTAAAAGATCACTTCAGAATTAGAGGCTTAGATGAAACAAAGTCAAGAACTGTTGTTACCTTTCTCATATACTGATTCAACCTATAGACTGGAGTTTATCCACATTTTACAAAGTTAATACAGAGAACATCAGAAGAGGAAGTTAACCCATTGTACAGATATTGCATGGAAATTTCAGTTTCATTATAATGTCAAAGATGCAATTTTTAATATTATTTGGTTTAGAATTTTGCATCTTTATTCCTTAGTGGAAAATGGTCTCTATATATTTTTTTCCTCTGTAGTATTAGCTGGTTTGGGTAGTAAACTTGATCGAGGTTCATAAATTTTTTGGGGAGTTTTCTGTATCTTTCAATAAGCTGGAATTGTTTAAATACCATAGAAACTCTGAAAAAACTATCAGCTATTCAGCTGCGAACCTACTTGTGCCTGATACATTTTTATGGTAAATTTTAAAATTTGCTGTCCCATTTTATAGATGATTACTGGTTATATACATTTTGAAAGTTTTGGTTGTTTATATTTGATCAGCAATTACCTCTTCCTTCTAGATTTTATTGCCAAAAAGTTATACATAATACTTTGTTAGTCTTTAATTCTCTTCTGTATCTGAAGTTACAGTTCTGTTTTTATCCTTACAGAATATTTTATACTTTCTCCTTTTTTGAGATTTTTTAAAATTAAATTTATTGGGGTGATATTGGCTAGTAAAATTATATAGGTTTGAAGTGTACAATTCTATAATACTTTTTCCATTTATTGGTCTTTGTTTATCAAATGTAACTTTCTGTTTTATTATTCATTTTTCCCTTTCTTTTTGGTTATTCCCCAAACTGACCTTGCTAACACCCAGGACTAGACAATATTCCTGGTAGATCCAATGCTTCTCCTCCTGGTCCAAGGTAACCATCCTTTCTCTGGGTATTCAGAGCTTTATTTATAATATTCAGGTTCTATTGTGAAATCACCTTCTTTCTGTTCTCTCATATTGCACCCCACTCTCTGAAACCCTCTGCCAGGATGCTCTTTCCATTTCTTTCTTTTTAACACCTTTTTTTCAAGCCAGAAACTTTGGCTTCCCAACACACAGCTCTTTTAATGTATAAAGCAATAGACAGTTATAAAATAGATTCCATGGAACATACTAAAGGGTTCTTGTCAACATGGCAGACTAGGTGAATGCTGTGCTTGCCTCCTCCCAAGACCACATTAAAATTAAAACTAAATTATAGAACAATCAATCTGGAGAACCATCTGAAGACTAGCTGAACAGAAGTCCTATAATGCAGGGTATACAGAAGAAGCCACCTTGAGACTGGTAGGAGGGGCCGAGATGCAAAATATGTTGCCCCACACCCAGGTGTGGCAGTTGGAAACAGGGAGGCATATCTCAGCTGCAGAGGTCCCACTGAGGACTAAGGGTTACCAGCCTCACATTGGGGTCCCCAGCCTGGAGCACCAGTGCCAGGAAGAGGAGACCCCACAACATCTGGCTGTGAACATCAGTGGAGATTCTGTCCATGAGAGTGGACGGAAGGCTGCTGGAAACCCAGATGTCCTCTTAAAGGACCTGTGCACAGATTCACTTACTGCCAGGCACTCGCTCTGGGCTCCAGCAGAGGGATGGAGGCTTCAGAGGCATCAGAGATATACAGAGAGAGAGAGACTGAGTTGTGCGGCCTATGGATGAGGGTTGGGGGAACACCACTGTCCCCCATTGAGCCCTCTTCCTGTGCAGCCTACAGGTGGGCACCATCTTTCCTGTGTTGAGCCCTCCACTAATATGGCCAAATCTAAATCTGCATGGCCCTGGTGAAGTCCACTTGCTGCACCCTGGTGACTTCCTGGAACTCTGCCCTGACCATCTCATGCACCACAGGGAGCTCTTTCAGCAGCAAGCAGCCATCCTTAGCTCACGTACTACTAAGACGCTCTTTCAGGGGCAGGTGGCTGACCCATGCTGCAGTCTTAGGGACGACTCATAGGGATCTGCAGGCCCTAGGTAACTGTAGGCTGGCCTCTGGGGGCTCTGTGCCCTTTGCTGAGTGGCTCCAGGCTCAGCACTGGCAC
Organism: Rhinolophus sinicus; assembly: GCF_057876585.1. Taxonomy (NCBI): domain Eukaryota; kingdom Metazoa; phylum Chordata; class Mammalia; order Chiroptera; family Rhinolophidae; genus Rhinolophus; species Rhinolophus sinicus. The sequence continues at coordinate 34,530,931 of NC_142507.1, forward strand.
CATATCTGGATCTGCATTAAACTGGTGAATATCACTCACTCCACCCTGGTGATACCATTAGGTGCCACCTCATTCAACTAACATACCTCCAGAGGCTCTTATTAGGGTTTCTGGGTGGGAATTCCTGCCCGTTCTTGGTATTTTTTTTCACTTTTCCATTCCTGAATCCCGAGAAAAGTTGATTGGGAAATTGGGAAAAGTGGCTCCTTGAACCCAGGTGGTTGGTAGTATCAGCTGTCACTTTGTGGAAACGATTCAGCATGGAGAACAGAAAACATTTTATATCTCAGGATTCAGGAACAGGAAAGCAAAAAATAATTCCTGAGAACTGGCGGGAATTCCTGCCTGGAAACCCTAGCTCTTACAGTGGCTGAGCCTTGTGGTCAGCCAGCAGGCAGTGGCAGGCCTCAGGGTGACCTGGGCCTTTTGATAAACTGCCTCAGGCTCAGTACTGGTAGCCACTGGCCTTGGTTAGCAGTGTGGTCATTTCTACAGGCCTCCAAGTTCAACAGGGGCAACAACTAATCACAAACTACTTTGTAGCTCCTACTAGGAAGCTCTGGGTCGGCCACAGGAAGAGGCTGACCTTGACCTGCATGGAAGGACCTTCCAAGAGGCCCCAGAACCAACACACCCAGTGACCAGATTCAGACTACAACAAAACACCACCCAATTAGCTCCACATAAGGCAAACACAAAGGGTGGTCTTGGCAGCTCCCTAGCCCACTGGAGAGAATCCTGCTCTGTACTATCAACCCCTGCACAGCAGATCATATGTTGTGGTCATGGCCAATTCTCACAGTCAGTAAGCCTGATGGTGAATCCCACCCACTAACATGCAAATGGCAAACAAGGTTCAACAGCAACAGGAGGGCACACACAACCCACACAAGGGACACACCTGCAGCACCCAGCTCAGGTGATCAGGGAGAGTGTGGTGCTGGGCTGCACAGCACACCTACTATATAAGGCAACCCTGCCAAGACCGGGAGACATAGCAGATCTACTTAATACTTAGAAACAAACACAGGGAGGCAGCCAAAATAAGACAAAAAAAAAAAAAAAAAAAAAAAAAAAAAGAAAAAAAAAAGTCACAAATGACAAAAGAGGAGAAAACTCCAGAAAAAGAACTAAACAAAATGGAAATAAACAATCTACTAGACACAGAGCTCAAAATACTGGTTATAGGATACTCAAGGAACTTAGTAAGAACTTCAACAAAGAGATAGTAAGCATAAAAAGCACATAGAAATCAGAAAAAAGTACCAATCAGAATGAAGAATACAACAACTGAAATGAAGACTACATTAGAGGGAATCAATAGCAGGTTAGGCAAAGCAGAGGTTCAAATCAGAGATTTGGAAGACATGGTTACAGAAAACACCCAATAGGAACAGCAAAAAAGAAAAAAAAAAGAAAAATAAGGGTAGTTTAAGGAACTTCTGTCACAACATCAAGTGTAACAACATTTTCATAATAGAGGTATAAAAGGGGAACAAAGACAGCAAGGGATTGAGACCCTCTTTAAAGAAATAATGATTGAAAACTTCCCTAACCTGGCAAAAGAAATAGATATAGAAGTCCAGGAAACTCAGAGAGTCCCAAACAAGATGAACCCAAAGAGGCCTACACCAAAACATGTCATAATAAAAATGTCAAAGGTTAAAAACAAAGAATCTTAAAAGCAGCAAGATAAAAACAGTTAGTTACCTACAAGGGAGTTCCCATAAGACTGGCAGCTGATTTCTCAACAGAAACTTTGCAGGCCAGAAGGAAGTGGCACAAAATATTCAAAGTGGTAAAAAGCAAGGACTTACAACCAAGGCTATCATTTAAAATTGGAGAGCTAGCTTCCCAGACAAGAAAAAGCTAAAGGAGTTTATCAACACCAAACCAGTATTACAAGAAATGTTAAATGGAATTCTTTAAGAAGAAGGGGGAAAATGCAAATATGAATAATAAAATGGCAGTAATTATGTGCCTATTAACAATCACTTTAAATATAAATAGATTAAATGCTCCAATCAAAAGACATAGAGTAGCTGAATGGATAAGAAAATAAGAGCCATACACGTGCTGTCTACAAGAGACCAATTTAAGATAAAACGGCACACAGACTGCAAGTAAAGGGTTGCAAAATGACAGGTTATACAAAGGAAATGAAAAACAGCTGGGGTAGAAATACTTGTATCAGCAAAATAGACTTTAAAACAAAGGCTATAATGAGAGACAAAGAAGAACATTTCATGATGATAAAGGGGTTAATCCAACAAAAGGCTATAACCCTTGTGAATATTTATGCATCCAACATAGGAGTGCCTAAAGTTAGAAAGCAAATATTGAAGGACATCAAGGGAGAGATCAACAGTAATATATTAATTGTAATGGACTTTAAGACCATGTTGACATCAATGGATAGACCTTTTGGACAAAAAAATCAACAAAGAAACAGTCGCCTTAAGTGGCACATTAGACCAGATGGATTTGACATCTTTAGAGCATTTCACTCCAAAGCAGCAGAATATACATTCTTTTTCAACTGCACGTGGAACATTTTTAAAGAAAGACCATATGTTAGGCCACAAAACAAGTCTCAATAAATTTAAAAAGACTGAAATCATATTAAGAGTCTTTTCTAACCACAATGGTTTGAAACTAGAAAAAAATTACAAAACAAAATAAAAATAAAAAAACTGAAAAACACACAAACACATGGTGGCCAAATAACATGATACTAAACAATAAGTGGTTTAACAAAGAGATAAAGAAAAAAAATCCTTGGGACCAAAGATACCTTGAGACAAATAAAAATGAAAACACAACAACTCCAAATTTATGGGACACAGTGAAAGCAGACCTAAGAGGAAAATTCATAGCCATATAGGCCTACCTGAAGAAACAAGAACAATCTCAAATAAACAATCTAAACTTTATGTAAAGGAACTTGAAAAAGAATAACAAACAAAGGCTGAAAAGTGAGTAGAAGGAAAAAATAATAATAAATATCAGCTTGGAAATAAACAAAATAGAGGCTAAAAGAACAATACAAAAGATCAATGGAAATAAAGAGCTGGTTCTTTGAAAACATAAACAAAATCAATAACCTTTAACATGACTCATCAAGAAAAAAAGAAGACCCAAATAAATAAAATCAGAAATGAAAAAGGAGAAGTGCCAACAGACACCACAGAAATACAAAGGATTATAAAAAAAATACTATGAACAATTATATGCCAATAAATTCAACAATCTGGAAGAAATGGATAAATTCCTAGAAAATACAAGTACAGTCTCCAAGAGTAAATCAAGAAGCAACAGAAAATTTGAACTGACCAATTACTACTAACAAAATCAAATCAGTAATAAAAAAAACTCCCAAGAAATAAAAGTCCTGGACCAGGTGGCTTCACAGGTGAATTTTACTAAACAGTCAAAGAAGAATTAAAACGTATCCTTCTCAAGCTATTCCAAAAAGTTCAAGAAGAGGGAAGGCTCCCAAGCTCATTTTATGAGGCCACTATTACCTTGATCCCAAAACTAGACAAAGCCATTACAAAAATAAAAATAAAAAAAAATTATAAGCCGATATCTCTGATGAACATAGATACAAAAATCCTCAAAAAAAATTGGCAAACCAAACTCAGCAATAAATTAAGGACAAAAGTCATGATCATATCAATAGATGTAGAAAAAGTGTCTGACAAAATCCAACATTCATTTATGATAAAAACTCTCAGCAAAGTGGGAGTAGAGGGACATATGTCAACATAATAAAGGCCACATATAGATAAATCCACAGCTAACATCATAATCAATGGGGAAAGGCTAAAAGCATTTTCCTTAAGATCAGGAACAAGACAAGGATGTCCACTTTCACCACTTTTATTCAACATAGTATTGGAAGTCCTAGCCACAGCAATCAGACAAGAAAAAGAAATAAAAGGTATCCAAATGGGAAAGGAAGAAGTAAAACTGTCATTATTTGCAGATGATCTGATACTATATGTAGAGAACCCTAAAGATTCTACCAAAAAGCTATTAGAACTGATGAATGAATTTGGTAAAGTAGTTGAATAAAAAATTAATATTCAGAAGTTGGGTGCATTTTTATACACCAAAAACAAACTATCAAAAATAGAAATTAAGAAAAACAATCCCATTTACAATTGCATCAAAAAAATAAAATATCTAGGAATAAATTTAACCAAGGAAGTAAGAGACCTATATTCAGAAAATTATAAGACACTGATGAAAGAAACTGAAGAATATACAAATACATGTAAGCATATACTGTGCTCATGGAAAGGAAGACTTAACATCATTAAAATGTCCACACTACCCAAGCAATCTATAGATTGATTCAATCCAATCCCTATCAAAATACTAATGACATTTTTCACAGAACTAGAACAAATAATCCTAAAATTTATATAGAACTATATGACCCTGAATAGCCACAATAATTTTAAGAAAGAAGAACAAAGTTGGAGGTATCATACTACATATAAAACTATACTATAAGGCTATAATCAAAGCAGCATGGTACTGGCATAAAAACAGACACATAGATCAACAGAGCAGAATAGAAAGCTCAGAAATAAACCCACATCTATATGGTCAATTAATCTATGACAAAGGAGGCAAGAATATACAGTGAGGGTAAAGACAGTCTATTCAATAAATGGTGCTGGAAAAACTGGGCAGATACATGCAAAAAAAAAAAAAAATGACACTAGACCACCATCTTACACTGTATACAAGAATAAAGTCAAAATGACTCATGACTTAAAGACTTAAATGTAAGACCTGAGACAATAAAACTTCTAGAGAAAACATATGCAGTAAACTCTGTGGCATTACTCTTAGTAATGCTTTTTTTCTGATATATCTCCTTGGGCAAGAAAAACAAAAGAAAAATAAATGGGACTACATCGAATTAAAAAGTTTTTTTGCACAGCAAAGGAAACCATCAACAAAATGAAAAGACAACCTACTGAATGGGAGAGGATATTCGCCAATGACACATCCAATATGGGGAGAGCATTCAAGGTTAATAAAAAATTCATACAACTCAACACTAAAAAAAGAAAACTAAAAACAACAACAACAAAAAAAACCCAAAACAAAAACAAAAAACCCCCAAACAATCCAATTAAGTGGGCAGAGGACCTGAACAGGAATTTCTCCAAAAAGGACTTACAGATGGCCAATAGACATATGAAAAGGTGCTCAACGTCACTAATCATCACAGAAATGCCAATTAAGACCACAATGAGATATCACCTCACATCTGTCAGAATGGCCATTGTCAATAAATCAACAAACAACAAGTGTTGGCAAGGATGTGGAGAAAAGGGAACTCTCATGCAGTGTGCTGGGATTGCAAATTGGTGCAGACGCTATGGAAAACAGTTTGGAGGTTCCCCAAAAAATTAAAAATAGAACTACCTTATGACCCCACAATTCCAATTCTTGGTAATTATCTGAAAAAATCCAAAACACTAATTCGAAAAGATATATGCACCCCTATGTTTACTGTAGCACTATTTACAATAGCCCAGCTATGGAAACAACTTAAGTGTCCATCATAGATGAATGAATAACAAAGAAGTGGAACATTACTCAGCCATGAGAAATAATGAAATCTTGCCATTTGCACCAACATGGATGGACATAAGAGGGTACTATGCTGAGTGAAATAAGTCAGATAGAAACAGACAAATACCATAGAATCTCACTTATATGGGGAATCTAAGGAACGAAATAAATGCACAAAAGAACCAGAAACAGACTCATAGATACAGAGAAGAAACTGATGGTTGCTAGACATGAGGGGGGTTGGGAGGCTGGGTGAAAAAGGTAAAGTACACATTTGTAGTTACAAAATAGTAATGGGGAGGTAAAGTACAGCACAGGGAATATAGTGAATAATATTGTAAACATTACGTATAGTGTCAGTTGGGTACTAACCTAATCAGGGAGATCACTTCATAAATTATATTAATGTCTAAACACGATGCGGTATACCTGAAAAACAATATAAAATCATATAAATATGTCATAAAATATAAATAAATATATATATATATATATATATATATATATATATATATATATATATATTTTTTTTTTTTTAAGTGGTGAAAGAGCAGTTTATTAGAAGAAAAAGTGCACTCCAAAGAGGTAGAAGCGGGCCAGAGCAGAAGGCAGTGGCTCAAGGGCCATTATCAGAAGAGAAAGTACACTCCAAAGGGTTAGGAGCAGGCCGCGCGGCTCAAAGGCTCAAAGGCCTATATAAAGTCATATTGAATGTCAAGTGTAATTGAAAAACAATAAAAATAATTAAACAAACATCAAAAACAAAAGGAATATATTATAAAGGTACTGCCAGACTGTCCACCAGAAAAGTGATACCAATCTGTAGTGCTGCACAGATTATGTGGCAGGTTCTGTATCATCTTTAACACTTCCTACTGTTCATCATTTTCATCATAGGCCATGAAATAGATGAGAAATTCTATCTTATAACGTCATTTGTCTACTTGGTGTATATCTGGTTTGAATTGTAAATGTTTTTATGCTTTAAGGATGTTAGATCTTCATCAAATATGTTGGCAATAAATTTCAAGTTTGACATTATTTCAGATGTTAAAAACTTTTAGTCTTTTAAAGTTTTAAACTTTCTTATGTAAACAAGTCTATAAACTCTTTTATAATAGATCTTAGCTTCCATGACTTACATAAAAATATTGTCTCTATTACAAAATTTTAAAATATTCACCAATATTTTCTCTAGAATTGTTACTGCGGTTATATATTTCAAAAGTCTGAGAATGCTTTTGAGATAAAAAAATGGCATAGTGAATCCAGCCTTATTTTTTTGCCAAGTGGATAATGAATTGAACTGGCAGTATTTATTGAAAATTTTATATTTTCTTAATGATCTGAGAAATATAGTCTATCATATTCCAATTCTCAAAAACAAACAAACAAACAAACAACAACAAAAATAACCACAATAGATTCCATGCTTTTTGGCTTCTGCAGAGGGGCAAGGATGGGGATGGCACGAAAAATTATGCCCTTCAGTAAAGAGCTACATTATTACGTTTTCTGTTTGTTTAAAGTACCTGCAAACAGTAGTCTATTGAAAAGAGTACTGAGTCTGGGATCAAGAGATTGAAGATCTAGGTCTTTGTTAAAATAATTTTTTCTGCAGATTTAAATATTAAGTCTCCTCTAAGGGATCTCTCACCAAATTTCCCTTGTAGATTACAGAGACATATAGAGCTAACTGAAAAAAATCCTAAATTTTACAGTCACTTGAATCTGCTTCAAATCTTTAAAAGCTTGTTTGTGTATTTTCAATGATTTTCATTTCAGTGGTTTAGACTAGGTTATCTGAGGATTGAAGTTTAGTGAGACAATTACTCTGCCAGTTTGCAAATGCAAAAGAAGGCTCTAAATTTAGGTGCATGGCTTCAGAGATCTCCGATTCCAGAATGAACTGTTATCTGCGTGTCAACCTGAGCAAGGCACTGGGATCCTTAAGGGATGCCCCTTATGGATGTAAGACAAAATCTCTGCCATGTACGAGGCCTGACAATTAAGTTCGCGAACTTGTTCCAATGATGTTGCTAACTTTTTTTTTTATATCAAAGGGATTATTCATTATGAATTTGTACCAACTAGACAGTTAGCCAAGTTTACTATTTGGAAGTGCTGAAAGGCAGCATGAAAAAGTTAGACGACCTGAACTTTTTGCCAACAATTCATGGCTCTTACATCATGACAATATATCAGCTCACTAGGTACCGTCTGTGAGGGAGTTTTTAGCCAGTAAACAAATAACTGTATTGGAACACCCTCCCTACTCACCTGATCTGGCCCCAATGACTTATTTCTTTACCCAAAGGTAAAGGAAATATTGAAAGGAAGACATTTTGATGACATTCAGGACATCATGGGTAATACAATGACAGCTCTGATGGCCATTCCAGAAAGAGTTCCAAAATTGCTTTGAAGGGTGGACTAGGCACTGGCATCTGTGCATAGCTTCCCAAGGGGAGTACTTCGAAGGTGACCATAGTGATATTCAGCAGTGAGGTATGTAGAAATTTTTTTTAGGATGAATTCACGAACTTAATTGTCTGACCTCCTATGTAAGACTATCATCATTAAAATTATTTTTAGTTAAAGGATCTAAAGCATAATACTGTTTAGTGATAAAGGCAAAAATACCCTCATTGTTTTTCACAGGCTTTGGAGACAGAAGGTACTCATCTTCAGATGTGGGCAATTTTGAACAAAAAGCATTCAGTATAAAGCATACTAGGTGTGTTATTTATTGTGATTTCTAGTTATATAATAGAGAACAGAACAGTATTGGAAAAGAAAGCCTATGCTATGCATTTTATAACTCTGGCTCACTAACATGAAGAAGTGACTTTTATGCCATCAACAACACATCTCAGCCCTTCAGTGCATCCGCAGAACCCAGGCAAGAGTTCTGTGTAACAGCGCTGCTCTGGAATACCTTCCAAGGCAATGACGTAGAAATTAGCACACTGAGTGGCCTGTTTGCAGCCCAGTGCCTTGATTTCCATGATTTGACAGGAAGATGATATCAAAGGCTGAAGAGAGGTTTTAAGGGAAAGCACAAGTGCTAGTGTGTGTGTGTTTGTGTGTGTGTGTGTGTGTGCGTGTGCGTGTGTGTGGGGGGGGAGGGAGCAGGTGAGCAGATAGTCCAGTGTCACAGGCTGACGGGGAGGGAGTGTCGAGATACCCTGTGAGTAAAGTGTTGAACATGGGCCCTATCATAGAAAATATGCTTTTTGTTTAAACTCTCAATATCTAGGGGGAGGGACAACCTTTCCGGCATGAATGCTCTACTGCTGTGAGGATCCAGTAAAAGGTCTTCTCAGGGTTTGTTTAAAAAGGTCAGCTCAGGAACTACTGACCCCTGTGACTTCATCCTGACAGTTTCAGCCCTTTCACAAAAATCACTCTTGTCACTTCTAGCCTCCTGTGCTTTTCTGAAAACAAAACCCTCTACCACCTGCCGTCCATTATTCCATCAGTGAGCAACACACGCTCTCTTCAGCTGATATTTCAATTTATTTGTGGTTAGATGTGCAATAATCCTCTGACTGAAGCTGAGGGAACAATTTAAAGATTTAAAACAAAACAAAGCCAGTGCTTCAAAGATCTCTTCATGCAAAGCTTACCAGACAAAAAAATGTGGCTAATTCTCATCTATACAAAAGCAAAACCAAGACACGCAGATGGTCAGTGCCTGCCCTCTGCAGAGGGAGAAGCGGGGTTGGCTCCAAGTAACAAATAATTATCCAGGTCCTTTGTAAATCAAGTTGTAGCACTTCTCCTGTGAGCATCCACAGAGACGGCTGCATGCATTTGCTATTAGCTCCTTCTTTGTCTGGGGATTTGGTTAATGCCCTTTCTTCATATAAGTTTGTGTCGCCTTGTTCTCACATTTGACACCAACTGAAATAGCCTTGCAGAACCTTTGTCTCTATTTTCTTCAAAATGTGTATTCCTCAATGAGGTTTCATCTTAATCTCTTCCTTTCAAAAGGATATGAATTGAACATGCAGAGAATCAGCCTAACAGGACCGATTATCAATTTCCATTTCCTTTCAGTGCCTTTGCCACCCATGGGCCTCCTAGACAGCTTTCCTTTAAAACAAAGGTGTCTGAAAAGGACAACTTTATTTTATACACTGGTCTCTCTTAGTGGACGACAGAGACTCATCACCCATAATAAATCCTGCCTCTGACCCTTTTATATGATGCACAGCCTAGCTAAAAAGGAAATCAATGTTGCAATTTTAATTTAGCACTTTCATTCTTGTAATTTATCTGAAAAATCCTATGTCGTGACTTTTCCTTGTCAAAACAGCCAATTCATGTCAATGTGCTTTGAGTTTCTTCCCTTTTGTAAAATTAGTATGGCTTTAAAACCACGGGTCACATACTAAGCTTCCATGTTTTTCTTGGTGTGATGCTGGGTGTCATGCAGGGTCTCAGCTCCTGCTCCCCACATAAGGATGCAGGACATGGTGAGGCGAAAAAGGACCACCCACGGAGCCATAGATGGGGGAGTCATACCATTATATTCTCGGGGTTGGAGACACAGGAAATAGGATCCACACTATCAGCAACTTGCCGTCCACTTTTCTCTGCCAACCAACCCCACTTGCTAGCTGCAATCCGCGCTTGCTAGCTCAGCGACCATCTTCTTGCTAGCCCCCATTTACTAGCGTAGCCACAGCAATTATATTAGTGGCCAATGGCTCACTGGTTACAGCTGACGGCCAACTAGCCACAGCTGATGGCCATCCGATCATAGTTGATAGCCATTTACTACCTGAGCCAGCACCTTTCCACATGAGGCCGAGAGCCTGGAAACTGCTCTCCTGGTTCTGTCCCCACACTTGGTGAGTGCAAAGCTCCTTTTGAAATCAATGTGAGTGCAGCAAGTTGGAGAAATGTGTAGGGTCTCCAGGGGGAAAAAAACCTGGGCTTATATTGCTTGTTAGCTTTGCTAAAGATGCTTCTGAAACTACAGAAATGGGAAGCCAAGTGTCTGAGCTGTGTATTTGGTGGGGAAGCTGGATCACTTTAGCAAACTGAGGCTACTTAATCATGATTAATACCTAAGGAGAGTTATACGTATTAAACAATATCGTGTTTTCAGTCGGGGCATCATTAAATGACTGGTGGGTTTCATTCTTTTCTCTACGCATTTCAGAACCTGAGAATAAGTCGCAGACAGAGCCTTATACTGCTCTGGGCACGATGCTGTCATGGGGACCGAGGCCAGCTCAACACTGCACAGCAACCAGTGTCATGGTGAGATATGCGGTGTGTGTGTGTGTGTGTGTGTGTGTGTGTGTGTGTGTGTGTGTGCGTGCGTGCGTGTGCATGCAGATCCCACTAGGGCAGCTGAATCTGCTGCCTTTTGAACAGGAAGCTTGTGTCAAAGGAATTGTTCTGCAAGTCTTTGCTCAAATCACCCTCTTAATGAGATCTTTCCTAACCATCCTATTTAAATTGAAAAATTTTCCTACCTCCTGCCAGTCCCTAGCCCTAACCTTTACCTCTCCATGCCTTTTTGTCTCCTTAGCGCTTAGGACTTTCAACCTCACTTTATAATTTACTTACTCATTTTGTTTATTGTCTATCTCCATCCCAAGAAATATATGTGTCCTGACCATTGTTCATTAAATTATCCTTGGGGCATGGCACAGTGTTTAACACATGGTAGGTGCTCAATAAATGTGCTTCCTAAAGAAACGTTACAAAGCCACATCTGTCCAATTGTCTTTTGTGTGCAGGGATGGCAGCATTGCACCTGGATTCTCATCCCCAAACCAAGGCCCCTTGTAGCGGTTGTGACTGTGGGCTGACTCACTTAGTGGCTGTGTTTGGGAAGAAGACCTACTCTTGCTCTGAGAACCCTCAGGACTTCTACAAGAGTGGAATCTGATACAGAGCGGAGGCCCGACCCAAAGCTAGAACAAGGATTAGTGCGGGTTTCTAAGTAGTCAGATTCTGGGACTTGTGTGTCACAGAGACAAACCTAACTGGCTTGACATAGGCTTCAGTTGTTGATCCCACGTGCTTTACGCAAAGTAATTCAGTGAGGACCATGACGGCATAGGTACCATGCCAGGTACTGCAGGGAGAGAGCATCCTGGCCTGTGTCTGTAAGTACATTATGATCCAAGGAGGTTAGACTACGTGTTTCAAGTCCAGAGCAAGACATGAAGTATACTATCTTGAATCTTGGAGGACGGCAATCCATTCAGTAGCCAAGATGAGACACATGTCATTAAAAGCAGTGGGAATGGTGTTAAGAGAATCAGGATGCTTTTGAGGACCAGCAATTAGCCTTATGTAGTCCACCCACCTTGTAGAAATGTTACTAGAGAGAATGTTTAAAAGGGAGACATCTCTAGAAGAATAGTTGGTTAGTTCTATTAGAGATTGGGTTATACATGCTATATTGTATTACATTATTGGAGAACCACCTATCACTTTTAAGGAGAGGATAGTCTCCTTCAGATGTCTGTACTTTAGGGAGGTTGTTTTATTTTATTTTGTTTTTGTGAGACTAATAGGAAGCAACATAATTAGTCAAGTAAATAAATATTTATAAGTACTGGGTTGGGAAGATTAAAAACTATGGAATTCATCTAACTTCTAATCTTTTAGTTGAAAAAAATCAAATATTCTAGAATAGAGTCATGTACTTGCTTTTCAAAGACATCCCAGACAGAGACTTTGCAACCTTGCTCATCAATCTTCCTATACACTGAATGGTTAAGAAATTCTTCCTTATTTGCAAACTAAACTTTTTAATATTCAAAACCAATTTTATCTGATTTCATCCTCTATGTACACAGAGAATTATTAGATGGCATTGTCAAAAGTCAGCCTGCTATATGCCTGAAGAGAGTAAGAAGTACATTTTGTTGAAATAATCCACGTGTTCTCAGAAAAATCCCATTGCTTTCATCTTTCCTTATGCCACTTATTTTATTATTAAATTTATTGAGGTGACATTGGTTACTAAAATTATATAGGTTTCAAGTGTACATTTCTATAATACATCATCTATATATTGCATTGTGTGTGTGTTCACCATCCCGAGTCAGTTCTCCTTCCATCACCATATATTTGACCCCTTTTCCCTCTTCTACCATCCCCCTCCCTTCTTACTCTCTGATTACCACTAAGCTGTTGTCTGTGTCTATGAGTTTTTGTTTCTTTGTATGTTTTGCTTGTTTGTTTCTTTCAGTTTTATATCCCACATATGAGTGAAGTTATATAGTCCAAATGGGAAAAGATAATTGCAAACAACATCTCCGATAAGGGCTAACATCCAATATATTTAAAAAAAAAACCACCTCATATAACTCAACAAGAAAACAAACAAACAATCCAATTAAAAAATGGGCAGAGGAACTGAACAGACACTTCTCCCAAGAAGACATACAAATGGTCAAAAAATATATGAAAAAGCGCTCAACTTCACTAGCTATCAGGAAAATGCAAATCAAACCACAATGAGTTAGAATGGCTATCATCAACAAGACAAATAACAAAAAGTGTTAGAGAGGCTGTGGAGAAAAAGGAATTCTCAAACACTGCTGGTGGGAATGTGAATTGTACAGCCACTGTGGAATACAGGATGGAGGTTTCTCAAAAATTAAGAATTAGAGCTACTGTATGACCCAGCAATCCCTCTTCTGAGTAGCTACACACAAAAATCTGAAAAAACATTTATCCATAAAGGTATATGTACCCCTATGTTCATTGCGGCATTATTCACGGTGGCCAAGACACAGAAACTATCAAAGTGTCCTTTAATAGATGAATGGATAAAGAAGATGTGGTACATATATACAATGGAATATTACTCGGCCATAAGAGAAGATGAAATACTGCCATTTGCGACAACTTGGATGGATCTTGAAAATATCATGCTAAGTGAAATAAGCCAGACAGAAAAAGATAACTTCATTTTATCCCTTTAGTAAATAAAAACCCAGCTCTTAACTCTCTTTGCTATCTTTATATTTTTTTCTGAAAATGACAAAACTATATTTTGATCTAAGAAGAGTATGACTATTGTAGAGACTAGTGGATAATCCTTCTGTGACTCTTATGCCATTGATTGACTTTTTAGTCCTCAATTGTACTGCTTTGAATAAATTAAACATGCATTTGCCCATACTTCAGATATTCTTCCTTTGTACTTAAACATAGTTAGATCAGGCTGTTTTCTATTATCTTCAAAGTAAAGGTCAACTACTGTCTGGTCAAGGAAGAGTGAAACATGGTTCTGACACATTTGTTTACCTTTTAAAGGTAAAACCTCAGTTTTCAGTTGGTGAAATAGAGACTGAAATTTTTAATGCTATCAATAATACTTTAGGTTCTCATTCGAATCCTGAAATTGGGTATTTTTATATATTGGAAACTTATTTGCTTTGCATACCAGTCAGTACTAAGATATACACAAAGAGTTTACCACACTTCTGTAGTTAAAATTTATTTTTCTAATAAATTCTGCTTCTGATATTAAGGCTGGATTTTGGCGAGTTCATTGAGACTTGGTCCTTTATTATCCTCTGAAATTGGTACTATCAAATGAATTTAAGAAAACCACTAAAAATTTAACTGAATAGGGTTTGAAATATAGTACCTTCAGTAGCCCAGAGGACTCTCTTACTTTCCAAATCTGATAAACAAAGTAAATATGTGAAGAAAAATATATATGCCCCTTGACATCACATTTATATACTAGCTTATTTATGAAATTTCTCTTTATTGGTCCCTTGAATGTAAGAAGATGAACAATCTAGATGCTTTAAAAATGGATGAGAGCATTTATTAACCAAGAAAATATACATGAATGCATATTAACATTTACTCTTATGTTTTTTTATTCCTTCATTCATCTTTCCCTAATTTTTCTATTTTATTTTCTATCTAATCTTTCAGAGATTTTTTTTCTTAAAGCTTCACTACAGCATTTTAAGCATCTTATTCCCTATGAAGTCACTGGTGTGCGTGAGCAGACACCTTTATTGAGTTGTCAGGACGGTGCAGGCGCTGAGCCCTGCAGCATAGGAAGGAGTCTGGGCGATTCAGGTCAATGTGCAGTAACGAATCCGGGTCCCTGCCAAATCTGGTGTGCCCTTGTCAACTTCCATCCCTGCATTTTAAATCATGATCCAGTTTCTTGAATTTCACTTCTGCTTACAGTTTGTTTCATTAAACAACTTTAAACGAAGTATTTTACACTCCCAATTTCTGTGTGAAAATCCCTGATCAATCTGTGGGCTTCTGGTTTGGAATGACAGATGCCTGATCTGTCGGAACCAGAAGAAAACTTCACAATGCAGTTCTGTATCACTTTGCCGCAGCAAATGGCTCTCCCAGCCCTGCTCCAAATGGCACAGATTTCTGGAATTTTAATGTGTCATTAGTTTGACCGGACAGATTTTAATCGCAAATAAAATAATTCTGCTAACCCTTAGGTTATTTATTTCTCTTAACACTTTATTATGAGAAAAGGCAAACAGTCATGTTAACTGGGTCACAATGCTTTAACATCATAATTTTAGTAACTTTTCTAAGTAATTTTAAAAACATGGAGAGATACAGTTTCCCAAGGGACAGCTCAGGAAATCCAAATTAGATTCATTCCAAGCACTAATTCAATAGTTCAGTGTCCACGTAAGACTTTGTTTTGCATGTATATTATTTCCTCCAACATGCTTCAATGTCTACCAAGGATGAAAAAATATATATAGCCTCCATGGTCTATCTGGGATTTATCCCTCCTATTTGGGTAGCTATTAGGAATAAAATATTTGATTTCAATGGATAGATATCCGCTGAGAAAAGTTCGATGTTACTTAAATTTGCCTGCATCTTTGAATACCCTGAATGATCCACCTGCCCTCTCCTCCTGCCCCAAATATTTGTATAGACACACAGAGAATTGTTTATTTGACCTTCTCTAGGTGATTTGCTGGGTGGCTTTTGTCATGAATTTAGGACAGTCACTTATTCCTTTTATCTGAATGTGGGACCATACGTTCTCTCCAACAATCTGTTGGCCCTAACATGGGAAGTTAGAGAGCACTTAACTTTTTCTAGTGGATATGAAAGAAAAAGTCTAATTTTACCCTGAATAACATTTGGAGGGAAAATTAGTAAGTAAAACCACAACTTCTAGCATATTGTTTTAGGTATAATTTTTGAAATATTTAAAAAAGATTCTTTTAGAATAAACTAATGAGTGAGACAGAAATAAACCACTCCATTTGTTTATGGAAGTAATAAATGGTTTCAGGACCTTGTAGCAACTTCTCAAATTAACTCTTAGATTAATGTTTAAAGAAAATAAGAAATATTTTAAAACAATCACCCTTTCATGTGTACAGTTAGAACTGTTGGTGAATGGAAACAGAACATATCCTTTTTGATGTTGATGAATCTCCTTTTCAAAAGACTATCTCGACCACATGAGATAATTTTTAAACAAAGAAAAAGTAAAAAAAAAAGTATTGTATCTTAGACATTCTGATTCTCTGATCACTCAGATGAATCATCTCATTTGTTGTAGAAAATTAGGTAGATTTCAATAAAAGAAAGAATAGATTTCAATAAAAGAACACTATCATCAAAGTAGAAAATGGAAAAAAATGATAATAATATACCAATTGGAGAGATACGAGAGGTCTTCATAACCAAGAATAAAGCTTCAAAGCATGTGCAGTGTCTGGACATCATGTCATAAAGAGGAAAGACATTCCAAGTCATAAGATAATGTGTGCAAAGAAGAAAGAGGAAAACAAAGCACGTGTAAACCACAAACAAAAGCCTGATTATGAAAAACTGTAACAATGCTGATGGTATACTGAAAAGGGATCCTGTGTACGAGGTCAGACAATTAAGTTTGTGAACTGATCATAGAAAAAGTGTTACACACCTTATTGCTGAATATCACTACTGTCACCTTCAAAGTACTCCCCTTGGAAAGCTTTGCACTGACACCAGTGCTTAGTCCACCCTTCAAAGCAATTTTGGAACTCTTTTTCTGGAATGGCTATCAGAGCTGTCGTCGTATTACACTTGATATCCTGAATGTCATCAAAATGTCTTCCTCTCAATATTTCCTTTATCTTTGGGTAAATAAAGAAGTCATTGGGAGCCAGATCAGGTGAGTAGGGAGGGTATTCCAATATAGTTATTTGTTTACTGGCTGAAAAGCTCCCTCACAGACAATGCCCTGTGAGCTGGTGCCTTGCTGTGATGCAAGGGCCATGAATCATTGGTGAAAAGTTCAGGTCGTGTAACTTTTTCACGCAGCCTTTTCAGCACTTCCAAATACTAAACTTGGTTAATTGTTTGTCCAGTTGGTACAAGTTCATAATGAATAATTCCTCTGATATCAAAAATGGTTAGCAACATCATTGTAACAAGTTTGCGAACTTAACTGTGAAGACTCCTATAGGTAGTGGAAATCCTTGATGCTAGGCTCTGAAGTTAGAGTAGAGAAAAGGTAGTATTGATGCTTATGAGCTTATGTAAATATCTCACTGGCTGCCTGAGTCTTGCTTCAACTTCCTACACAATATTTCTGTATCTAACTTTTTTTCCCCCTAAAAAACTACAGAAACACCTCTCATCTGTTCCAGATTCCTTTTCCTATTATTTTGACATTTTTAATGCTTCTTCTAAAAAGCTCAACTTGAAGGCTGCTAGAAAGGTCATTGTCAAACCATTCCCACCCCTCACCCCCATACTCATTTACGTTCTACTATACAAATCAGGTCCAAAGTCCCAATAATTAGCCTCTAACACAGTTTTCTACTGGCATCTTTCTAATTCCAATTTACCTACTATGTATTTTCCTAGTCCTTTTGAGGCCTTTGACCTCAACTTTTTCATTTATGGAGCCACTTCCTTGTCCTACAAGTCTCTGTGTTGTCTCTTTTATGAAACATCAACGCATAACCAAGCTCCTTTGGACATCTTCTTGGATTATGGAAAAAGTGTATCAAACAGAAGCCATTAACCCCCACACATGCTGTTATATATTGCAATAATAAACCTTATATGTATTGCTGATCTTGCATGAACCAAGTAACCAGTAGTAGGTATGCAATAAATGCTGAATGAATGAATGAATGAATGAATGAATGAATGTTGGTTCATGTAGGAATATATGTTCCTCAGTAACAAGAATTAGTAGGTATTTATATTCTACATGCTCATCCACTCTCACTGGTATACTTAATAAATGCTAATTAAATGAATGTAATTAATTCTCTCAAAGAAAGGAATGCCTGTGGAAAATTCGTAAGGAAGTAGAGAAAACAATAAATTTTGTCACCTCAAAATACAGAGCCTCATATACGGTGTTTAAGATAATACAGGATAAACTCATTAGCTCTCATTTACTGATGTTTGGCCTGTAAGCTTTCAATAAAGGATAGCCATTGTTGACTTTTTTTAAAGCCCAACTCAAAAGCTTCATCTTTAAACTAAATAAGAATTTTGGGTTTTTATGACTTTAACAAACAAACAGAAGCCAAATAGAGTTATATTTGTGCCTAATATTTTAATTCCATTGTTCAATAATTCCCATTCCTTTGCATTATTTTTGCTTTATTATACCCTTATAATACTCTCAAATATATCTATAAAACTTTACAACCCTTTTCCAATGGCATATGGTGTGTGTTCTGAAGAGAAACATGTTTATGA
Source organism: Rhinolophus sinicus (assembly GCF_057876585.1). Classification (NCBI taxonomy): domain Eukaryota; kingdom Metazoa; phylum Chordata; class Mammalia; order Chiroptera; family Rhinolophidae; genus Rhinolophus; species Rhinolophus sinicus. The sequence continues at coordinate 34,549,243 of NC_142507.1, forward strand.
GCTGAAAGATGGGAAAGGAATGTAAAGTACTCTTACGGGACTCAGAGAGGGATGGCTGCTGGCCGTGTGGCAGACACACTGCAGTACGTGGGACTCTCGTGCTGAATTGGAGCCCTTCTGTCTCAGCAAAGAATAGAAGTCTGGGAATGTACTATGCCAACTTTTCTTCTCTTAGGTTTTTTCACCCCCCGTGATTGAAGTCAATTGTTCCTGAACCAACACTTTAATTCTGTAGAATAATATCTGTTAGGAGGGAGAAAACATGAAATTGTGGACAGAGGTGTGACGTACAATTTTACTGTCCTCTCTCACTGGAGCCCACCTAGATTTGGGGGCCAGAGTTAGTGACAGTGCTCCTTGGGGAACTTGTCCTTCCATAATCATTCTTGTAAGCTACAGGTCCTTATTCTGAAAGGTCCTGCTGTGTTCTTACAATGCTTCATTTGCTGAGCTCTAAATTTGAATTTTCACCTGCCACTTAGACATTATCCCTATTTGTCTTTCATGTCATAATCATGGATCTAGTAACATAGACACATAGACCAGAAACCTTGGGGTGATCTCTCACTTCTCTCTTTGCTCCCTAGTTAGTCGCCTACCAAGTGCAGTTATGTCTCCACTTAGTTCTCTCCCACCTGCTTCTACCCTTAGTCTGCATTGCTTTTCCCTAGTTTTAGGCCTTGACCTTATCTCACATGGCCTATTTAGCCTTTCCCATTGAAATTACGCTCCACACACATGATCACTACTGTGGGCACAGAGCCAGGAGTGCAGTTTCCAGGCTCTCGCCCTCGCGTGGAAAGGTGCTCACTCGGGTAGTAAATGGCCATCAACTGTCATTGGATGACCATCAGCTGTGGTTAGTTGGCCGTCAGCTGTAACCAGTGAGCCATTGGCCACTAATATAATTGCTGTGGCTACGTTAGCAGTAAATGGGGGCTAGCAAGAAGATGGTGGCTGAGCTAGCAAGAGTGGATTGCAGTTAGCAAGTGAGGTTGGTTGGCAGAGAGAAGGAGATGGCAGGTAGCGGATAGTGTGGCTCCTGCTTCCTTTGTCTCCAACCCAGCCGCCAGCGAGAATATAGTGGTATGACTCCACTATATTCTATATTCTATAGCTCCGTGCGTCTTCCTTTTTGGCCTCACCATATCCTGAGCTCTTGTGTGGGGAGCGGGACCAGAGACCCCGCTTGACACCCAGAGTGACACTATTCCTCTAAGAAAGACTTAAATAACCCATTAAATAAACAACCTCATTTCCTCCTGTCTACTAAGTCCAGGTGGTTTGCTTATAATTAACATCCCCTCAAGGTTGCAACCTAGTTCATCTTCGCAGCATCACCCCACTACCCTCCCCCCCCCCACCGCCCCACCATGCTCTGCTGCACACACCCTTTGTGTCAGCAGCATTGGGTGCACTTAGGGTCTTCTGCACACTCTACTCAACCTTAAATCCTCTTGAGCTTCTTCACCCTCTGAAATATGTTCCTCTGTCAAATTGTGGCTCAAAGGCTCTAGTATGTACTCCTGGATTTCTCCAATTAGGAATAATCCCACTTCTCTGCTCCTGTTACTGCATCTCCATTACAGTCTTTTTATTATGCTCTTTATTACAGTTTTATAATTTTAATTCTTGTAGCACCCAGTGACTGTAAGTTGCATCTTCATGTCTTCTTCACCCATTTCCATTACCCATTTGACAGTGTAATTTAAATGGGCCCCGAATTATCTTTGCACAAAATATTGGATCTACTCATGAGGATTCTCCTGGTCTCTATCCTGACATTTTTAAATGTCCCAACCTTTCCTGCAGATATTCTATTAAAAGGTAAACTAAAAAGGCATGAATCTGCCTTCGTCAGCAACATGGGTAAACTTCACTGGAGGTCAGAGAGGTACCTCTCATGTTGTCTGTCACTCAGTGATGATCAAACATAGAAAGGAAAATAAAATATTTAGGGAGAATGTTCCAAAGGATACATTTTCCTGAATTCTCTAAATTTTATTTCTAGGTGCTCTAAATTTCAGCTTTAGAGATCTACTTAACTGGATGGTCCTTTGTAAAATTTCTGTCATTGTCAACAGTGAAGGAGAATATTAAGTCCTACACTATGGAACCCACTATTGCTTTTACACCAGAGAAGTGATTCTAGAACATACCTTCTTCCTAAGGATATTTCAGACATTTCTTTTAAGGTTCATAACAGAAAAAGCACTGCTTTTCTTCTTTTGGATTACACCTGTAGATCTTATGAATCATGTATGTGATTGCTCCACTTCTTATATTGTTGTTAGGCAGCTCAGAACCTTATTTTCAACCTTCCTTAGGATGTATAGGCCCACTGACATATACTCGGCTACTTACTCCATTCCATCTCTGTTTTATTCTTTTCACTTTAATATTTACCTTCTGATTTTTTATATCTATGTATTATCTATCTACCTATCTATCTATCATCATCTATTTACCCAGTTATTAATTATTTATTAAAAATCATTGTAAGAAGTTTTAAGTATGAGCAGGATTCGGGAATAAATATTCTAGTAATTTCTATTTCATATATAGTACATAACACATCACAGAAGGTACTCAAAAATTTCCTGATTGAATCCAAAGACTTTCAAAGTATTGAAAAACCCCAGAGGAAAAGTCTACAGGTCAGATGTAGTCAGTCCCTTGAAGAAACCCAAACCGGTTTTTGGTGAAAGTTGAACACAATAATATGGCACTCGTCTTTATTGGCTTTCACTTATTCTTAGTGACTCATACTTCATAATTTTAGGTAAAGGAGTGAGGCAACACATGCAGTATTTTTCCTTACTATAATTCTCATATGGAGGATCTGAAAGAGAGTGGTACTTTCCATGCATGTAATAATACCCAGGCACCACTCTGTTAGCTAACTCTGCTACTAGATGACAGTCACAAAATAACATCAACATCTCTCTTACCTTCACCTGAGAAAGGTTAGTGTTATAGGATGTGCACAAGAAAAAGGGCAAGGAGCACAGATTTCTGGTCCCTGCTATATGTCAGAGCAAGACAACTAAAGTACACTGAGAAGGTCAAGAGCTGTGGAAGCTGGAGAGACAACTATTTGTGTGTGTGAATGTTCATAGGATCTGAAAAAACCTGACTACAAATGTCAGTCTTCATAACCTGATCATATGTGACTCAATACAGAAGTGAAATCAAGATGCTCCTACTGAGAAGTTCAAAGTAAACCCCTGAGGAATAAAACTGCAATAAACCAAAAGACCCAGTCCTAACAGGAAGGAAATCTATGAACAAACTTTTCACATTATACTCAGATGGACCGGCAATAAGGCAAGAAGATCATTTAAACTGAACAATTTTAGTTACTAAGCGTATCTTATGGCATTTTTGTTTTACACAACAGAATTTTTTTGTTACTCATTTTCCTTTCTTTAAATGCTTTTTCAATAACAATATATGGTTGCTAAGGAACCTACAATTTAAAATCTGTTTGGAAAGATTTCTGTGACCTACACAATTACTGTACTATTAAAAGTGAATACAACTAAAATTGGGAGGTACATGGGGAAAGAAACCCAGGAAAATTTTTTTAAACAATGATATTTTTAAAGACACACACACAAAAATGTAATTCCTTTATTATCCTCATTTGACTTTCTTACATCTCAGCATTTTTTAGGTCAGTGAGTCAAATTGCTGTGAATGCTTTCATAAGCAGGAATATCATGACTGATGTTAATACGTCAGCTCAAGAACTAATACTAATAATAAAAATTTATAATGCTAAATTTCTTTTTTCTCTTAAGTGATATAGAAATGCTCCTACAGACAAATAAAATACTATACCATTCCACTAATATATTCCACATTCATTAACTTGGATACAGTATAGATTACTGGGATAGAAAATGAATAAGATGGAGGAAATTTCACAGCTTCATATTTCTTATTACATATTTGAAATAAAAAGTATACATAAATTTTGTCTCTACATTTTTCAATTATAAAGGTAAAATAACAGTACAGAAAAATCTGACATGCAGAAAACACACACACACATACACACACACTTAGCAATCTAAATTACTCATCGTTCTTATGGGTCCTCCTTCCATCTTTTTCATGTGCAAGTCATCATCATGATGTAAAATGCCTTTTAAAATATGTTTGCTCATTTTGCATTGTATCATGTGGAGTCTGCTAGATTGCTGCCTAGAAACTGAAATAGTCTATTCAATGATGTACCATAATTTAATCAACTATTTTTCCATGTTGCTTCCAAGTTTTTACACTTAGTACTATTTGATTCAGTAATGATAAAATGAACTCCTGCGTCCACATTTGTATGTATATGTATGTGTATATATATATATATATATATGTATATGTATATATATATATGTATATATATATGTATATATATGTATATATATGTATATATATATATTATTTCCTGAGAATTAATTCAAAGGCTTTAGATTATAGGATTTCTTTTCCAAAGAGTTGAAACCATTTCCAAAGTCACCAATATTTATGACATCACAAGTTTAAAATCAATACTTGATATTGCCTTAATATACATCAATATATTTTTTCTGCCTATTTAGTATGTGATACAAAAATGAGACCTTATTTTTTCTTTAAATTTTTAAGAAAACAGTGAGTTTCAAAATTTTTTGTTTTTATTAGCTGTATTTCTTATTCTGTGAATTGTTTGCCTATACAGGTGTCAAGGTAATTTTCTTAAAATTTTAATTTAACTTTTTTTGAAATAAAAACATTACCTCTGCATATTTATTATACTTTCCCGAAATCTATTGCTAGCCTTTTCAAGTCGGGCTATATACTATGTAAACAGGTTTTAAAATGTATGCAGATAAACTTATAAATCTATTTTGTTTATTTTATTTTAAAATTGCCTTTTGATAGTGATAACCTACAGTGGTATGATAGTTTTGTTATCTTCTACATTTTTAAAAATATTTATCTCTAACTTAAGTCTAGATATCTATTTGTTGGTGTCTTTCTCTTTCTTTCTTTCTTTCTTTTTTTCTTTTCTTTTTTTGCTTTTAAAATTGATTACCTACAGAAGTTTGCTAAATATTCAGTTTTAATGTTTTCTACCTGTTGCTTTTCTTTTTAAATTTATTTAATACTTTTGAAATTTGTTTTAGTGTGTGTTATCAGATATTAATTTTTTTCTTTAATTGCTATACATTATCCTAAAACACATTTTAAATTAAAAATATCCTTAAAAAAATAAAAATATCCTTTCCACATTGTTTCTAATGGACTAATCACACTGATAACATATGATAATTATGGGAAGCAATATTACACTGATAATAATTTCTCTATTTCCTAGGTAATGACTTCTGACCAAGCTGGGGCTTTATAGAGTTGTCTCTGGGCTTACTCTAAGTTTTTAAGAAATTTAGAGTCAGAATATTACTTTCAATTTTTAAATAAGGATATTATTCTATCTACAAAATTAAAATAATCCCTTTCATTAAATCTAAGTATAAACATTTGTTTTCTTTGGTAAATTATTAGTTTAAAATAAGACTGAATTTTGTATAATCACATAATATTTGTGAGCAGGGATTCTGAAGCCAGACAGCCTGAGTTCAAGTATCTGGTCTGCTATTGATAGGCTGGATAGTTTGGGGCAAATTACTTAACCTCTTTGTGCACTACGTTCCCTCATATATAAAATGACAATAATAACATTCATTATCTTCTGGGTTGTTAACAAGTATTAAGTGAATATTTATATTGTTTTACTTAGTTGTGAAGGAAGAGGGAGAAGTGTGTCATCAAAGGGTGCCGAGAGATTGTTATCATTAGGTGTCCAAACTTTTTTCAAAGTTTTTCACCAAGGGCCATATGCAGTAAAATACACAAACAGCCGGGCCACTCACTTGAGGTGAAGTACGTATTGCCTCACTTGGTTTATTTAAGTAAACTAAATATATTTTTGGAATTTGCTGCAGGTCAATTAAAAATGGATTGTGGGCTGCAGTTGGCCCGCGGGCCGCAGTTTGGACACCCCTGGGCTAGACATTAAAATATAAGTAGATGTTCGACATTGGAATTTTGCATTTTGACATGCGTTTCTAATGTTGGTGGTTGGCTATTTAGCAGAGAAGTTTCACTGCATACTTTCAGAAGCTTCCACACAGATCTGCTTGGGCATGCAGGACACTGTTTCTTCATAGTAGCCCTTGTCCTAATGATAAATTATGTCAGTATTGCCTTTGACACTTACCTCTTCTCAGCGGTAGTAGCGTGCTGAGAGTACCCCAGTGTGGAGAGTATAAACGGTAAAGATTCTGATAGAATAATTTATATACAAAGGTGAATAGTAGTTATTGGGTTACTCTTTCCAGGCAGAAACTTATATTCATATTTTTTTGTTTAAAAAGTGTCTCAGAGATAATTGATATTTTAAAATATCGTCCTAAAGGGCAGTTAAATCCACCATTTTTCTGGGTCTCTTCAAGCATTAAGTCTCTTTAAGCATGAAGCAGTATTCCTAGAGTGTATTAGCTGCGTCTTGCTTAGACGCACTTCTGCAGAGCTGCTATAACCAATCCCTGGCTTCCACTGAGAACTGCTGTGGTGAGTTACAGGAAGGACAGTTTTGTATCTGTCACAAAGCACAAGTTGCAGGAATACTGCACATTATATTAATGAATGGTTCTTAAATATAGATTCATGTATCAAAATTTTCCCAATATTTAGTGCCAAGAACAAAACGTTGTCTCTTAAGAGAAATCTGGACATTCCCTTTTATCAGACCACACGGGCTATAAAGCACATGAGCTTCTTTAGCTTCTTGGCGGCCAATAAATTGAGAGCTGAACTTGGTGTTCATTTTTAGTAGTATAGCTTGTTTTTTGTTTCTGATACAAATATAGCTTACTTTCTAAATGATTATTGACCTATCTTAAATTTTAAAAATTGTATTGCCTTAAATTTTAAATCTACAAGCTGCTTTAAAGGGAACATAGGTTACATAAATGAAATAGTTATTATCCATGTTCTTCATTTGACTCTCATTAAATGTTAATTTTTAAAAAATAGTGGTAAATTATTTTCTTTTTTTTTCCCCAAGTAAATGTTGAGGTCCTACAGAAGGACAGGATTTTTTCTTTTATATCTTTTATACCTCTCAGTTATAGGTACCCAATAAATAACTTGATTGCTTGATAGCCGTCTTTTCAAAGAGGATGCCTAGAGAAGATTTGTAATGATGGATTTTCATTAAAAAATGATGGGCTAATAGCAGAAATATTGACCTGACAGTGTTTTCCGTTATTTTCAAATTATTCCACATTGAACTGAGGCTATGTTCTATATGTAAGGAAGAGGATATCCAGGATTGTCATTCCTTAAATTGGAAGGGATTTTGATAGAGCCCAGTTCCCTCTTCAAAGGTTAGGAAACCAAGGTCCCGTCAGTTTATATCATTTGTAAAGGTAACATGCTAGGTCACTAAGAAGTCAAGACTAGAATTAAGGCTTCCAATTTTCTAGGCATGTCAGATGTGAGGCCTCAGATGTGAGGCCAGTCCATTTAGTCACTTGTTGCATCCACCAATAAGAATGACCTACATAATTTCCAAGGTTCAAAAGTCTGCATGATCCTAACCAGAATCTCCATTCATACAACCCTAAGCTTTAAAGTGCTAGGAATCATGATACAAATAACCAAATCCTGAGCACTCGCTGTGCCAGGCCCTGTGCAAAAACTGTTGCATCATCCCATATAATTTTCACACTAACCCTCTGAAATAAGTATTATTATTTTCCTTGTTTTACAGATGAGAAAATGAGTGACCGGCCCCAAGGTTAGCACCAGGATTCAGCTGAGCTCACATCCAATGTGAGTACAGCCTGACAACTCCGTTAGTGTACAAACACCAACATGCTTTCCTCTTTGGATACATAGGGGGATTTTTTTGTCCCAAGCCAGACTGGGCAACCCTCATATTCCTCTAATGGCATTTGTAATTCCTACCCACATAGGTATTTTTTCTTCAAAACTTCCTGCCATCAAAACAGGAATTCATACTCAGCTCATCAGGAATGAAAGTCACAAATAGTGCTGGAATCCAACAGGACACCAAATATTTAGCCCAATCAGGGAGCAATAGTCTGAATTTCCCAAAAAACAATGTCAGTAAAAATAAGGTGATGCAATTAAGGAACAGCTTGGAAGAATGTAGAAATGCAAATTTGTTATGCGAAAAAAGGAAATTTAAGCCCAAAGCATCTGGTTTCTTTATTTGTATACGCCATCCTCACCACTCGTAAAGAGTAACGGGACAGACTGTCTTGGCTTGGAAAGGACAGCTCAAGTGGACAGTCAACATTATAATACTTACAAGTGATGCAAATCAGAGAAACTCAAGCTAATAAATCTCTTCTTTCCATAAGTGATATTTGCTAATGGTGATCACCTACTAATTTTTCTGACAGAGTCTGAGCAATAATATGGCAAATGCCAAGAAAATAGTTCAATTTGTACCAGAGGTAATGTTCCACTGTTGGTGCCATGGCACTATGGAGAGCTGGGAAGTCCTGTAGCTGTGGAAAGACCTTCTGAAAATGCTCAGAGTGTAGTGTCTGCCCAGAGCTGATGACACTGGAGGCCAGCCTCACTGACACACGTCCCAGCTACTTGCACACAACCTCACAATGCTTTCATCTGCCTTGGAGAGACTGAAAGTACTGTTTCTGCCTGGTGTTGAATGTGGTTGTTAAATTTTAAATCACAATTGGTACAATGACCAATACTTTGGGTAGTAATGCTATTCTTCCACGTTTATCTTCCCTCTTGACGATGGACTGTTTAGTACTTTGTGTAGCATTAAATTCCAGACAGGGGAATAGGTTTTAATAACACTAATACTCAACGGAACAACTTTTCTGTAAGCTTTCTCATAATGGTGTTAAGAGGAAAAGACAATTTCTCTCATTGTACTCTGCAGACATTCTGCTGGCTCTTCATCTCATCAGTTTTTCCATAATGTGCTCTTGGCACACTTACTTTGGTATTGCTGGTTTGAGAGCACTGTCTTTTTTTCCTTGTCACCAAATGTGATACTTTGAGCACTCAAGATACATGGATACATGGCAAACAAGGATAACTGATTTACCTTGAGACTACAATGGCAGAGTATACAGAATCAGCTACCTCTTTGAAATGAGAATTTAGGAAATGACTTCATCTTGGAAATATGTCTGGCTATTCTATACAGTTTTTTAAAGGGCTAATAATTAATGTATCATACAACACTGCCTTTCTATTCACTGCCTACAGGCACAGTGGTCTTTGTGGGTGCACACCACAACATAAAGGAGGTAACACCCACACTCTGCTTCTGCTATGGAAAGACCGATGGCTCCACTATGTACACATACATCCCTGATCCAAGATGTTAGTGAACACATTTCTTACCAGCAGTGGAGCTTTCAAGGGTTTTGTGCATGTGTGTGTGTCTACCCACCGCTTTCCAGTCTGGATGAAGAATGCTAGCTAGGTACAGGGCTACACACAGATACAATCTGGATGCTCAAGGTGACCCTACTGGTGGATGTTGGCTGCACACAAATGTGGCCTGGATGAAACCTGTTCCTCTGTGAGTGTGGCATGTGAAAATTGGGACAGATGGTGGGGTCAGGAGTAAGAATCTTTGTTGTTGCCGACTGGAGGACATTTCTCCTACCAGCGTGACTCCACAGATTTATCCTAGCATTGGTGACCAAGGGGAGACAAACAACGTTGTTCAACAAGCATTCTGAAAGATAGCATATGGCCGGGAATAAATCTCCAGAGAACAGCGTGATGCGTTGTATTGGCTGCACTGTGCTCCTATTGCTCCTAAGCAGTAGGGGGCGTGGCGAGTTATCCAGTTAGGAATATAAATAGAAGTCCCTGAAAACAGCAGGAAATATAATCTGGTGAGCTGGTGAGCAACTGTGTTGTGTGCTGCTTCTAAGATTATTTGCTTAATAAACTGCATTCATTTTATTCTTTGCATTTAGTCCCCCAAAATATTAAATATTTGTATGGGTTGGGTTTTCGGGTGACAAAGTGTTGAGAGTTTTTCTTGAATGTATATGTATATACATATATGTGTATGAACTAATAAGAGAGAAGTATTAATGATACTAGTCTAGAAGCTTAGTTAATTGGAGTCTCTGGGGAAGTCACTCAAGTTGGTGTCTGCTAATTAAGGCAACGCATTTTCAAGGGATTTAGAGAAGAGAGGGTCTGTCTTATAGCTGCTTGTGGGTTATTAGGCGGTAGCAGTGACCAGCTTTCACAGATTCTAGTCACGTGGCTTACTTGGTTAGATGCAGTCCACATTCATAACAAAGACTTGTGGGCAGTGCCGTAACATTCATCATCGATTAAAACACCAAGATGTTTCCACTTTAACTTTTTTCAGGAATTTGGAAGTTTTGTCATTGAGTTTGGTCCTTTTGAAGAATAAGAAATCTGCCACAATTACATATTTCTTCTTAAGCTTTGCGGATTCACACGTATTATTCAAAATGTAGATTGACTTTCTGAGATAGCTCCAAGTGAAGCATTCTGGAATTCTGTTGGCCCTGCTCTGATGCATGCCAACTCCAGCCCTTCAGGGCTGAGCAGCTCCTGGTGCCTCAGATCCTTCCCCCTCATTGCTGATGCTACAGCAGGATCTCCCCAATTATAGCTGGATCAAGTAAATGAGATTTTTAGAAAACTGTAAATTAGTTTTTATTCTTCTGAGAAACAAACCATACAAATACAAATATTTATTCTCAAAGTGGTTTCACAAGATGAATCTTTTAAATAAAAATCAAAACACTGTGAAAAACTTAATAATCCAACTTCTAGATATGCAAAAGAACATTGAAACAGTGCCCAACCCAAAGACTGGGTTTTACTCATGGATTTAAAATCTTCGACGGCCGGTATTTAAAATTGATCTCCCTATAACTTGGTTTAACTGACTGAAGCATCATTATATCACTGGTCTTAATGTTATTACCACACTACTGATACTTCTAGTCTGAGAAGATTTCTTTGTATGTTTACAAACAACCGATTGAAGGCAAAGGCAGAAAACAAACTTAATAGCACTATTGTAATAAGATGTTATGGGATGGTTTTTAGTCAGAGCTCTACGGTTCCAAAGATAAAAGGAATATTGGTAAATTTCCTTATTTCTAAACAGGATTGCACATAGGAAGATATGATTCAAATATGTTCTGTAGATCTGGGATCTTGGCCCATCATTTATGTCTCACTAGCTCTGATGAGGGACTGAGAGAAAAGACTCTAGAGAACAGAATTTATTATATGCTTAGAAAAAATGCTATACTTTTCTGTTCTCTGTCCTGCAGAATCTTGTGTGATGTAAGCCAAGTGACAAGGAACCAGTCAATATTGGGGTGTTTGCCCAAAGAGGTGACTGACATTCTTAACTCAGGGCTACATGTTTGTTACTTGCAAAATTCTGCATCATGGGACAGCTGCTGACTATAGTAAGAGTGGTCTTGGCAGACGGAGCATGAACATGCCCCTTGGTTTTTGGGTGGATAGCCAGGGGAGGTTGATGACTGACTATTCCTTAGAAAGATCTAAATGTTGAGTTTGGTTATTGGGGCTCCCTACTAATAGGGTCAGGAGAAAGATGTCTGCACATGAGCAAGCTCTGCTTCCATGACGGCATGGCATGGGAACTCGTTTTGGGGACATCACTGTAGGCTGCTGTGATAGAAGTGTCTTCAAAGCCCTGACAAGAAGTGATCTTGGTCGAGAGAGGCTGAAGCACAGGGCATTGTAATGGGCAGAAACAGAGGTTATAACGAGGGCTAGAGAATGGGAGGGGAAATCTCTTAAGAGCCCACAAAAGTATCCCTTCAGAAAAAAAGCCAGTGTTTGGGCATGTGCCCCATTGGGCTGGCATCAATACCAAACCAGCATATGCCTTCTCAACACACTGGAGGAGTCAGAGGTGATATTGAGGAAAGGAGAGGTGGGATGGAAGAGGGAGAAGAGAACATCACAGAAGACCTAAGCATGCCCACCCACTTCCCTGCTGCTGATACAGAATTCAAGGTTTTGGTGGAGGTTAAAGCAGAGAATCTATAAACAGAAATAGAGCTAGAAATCTCCTGGCTGGTCTCTTCACTGCCTGGGAGTGTTCTAATATCAGAAAGTGACCAGAAAAGCCTGGAGAGTCTGGAGATATGTCCAGGGTTTTATCCAAAAGCAGGAAAGGGAATTGGTAGAAAATAAAGATGTGTCTGGCTTGTTGGGAAAGTGCAGCTCATCTAGTAAACTCTAATATCATTCTTTCCAATAGTCAAGTAAGTTTTGTGTTATACTACAGAGCTGTGAGCTGAGAGTGGGCTTTAAGTCTTGTAGGTTTGTAAACATGTAGAGGGTAGAAAAAGTGGTCTTCTGAGTATATATTACACCTGTAAAACTTGTCATTCTAATCCAAAATAGGGTAGAATGGTAAGTGCTACTGTGGTGATCTGGCTTCATGCAAGAGGGTACTTACATTTTCTAGCACAGTCCTTGGCACATAATAGAAAACTGATACATGAATGTCAGGCTGAACCATGAAGCTTGGGAGACAATGGGGTAGAACTGCAAATAAGCTGGCTGACAGGTTAGAAGGGAACTAAGTTAGGCTGTGAAGACGGCACCCTTCCTCCACTCATCCTCACCTCCCTGCCTCTCCTATTGACTCCCCTACCCAGCATACAGCTCCTTGTGGTCCCTCAGCACTGGCTGTTTATTCCGCCTGGAAATCTCTTCTCACTAACATCTCACTAACTTCTCACTAACAAGTGACTTATTCGTCACATCTGTGCTCAAATGTCTCCTTCTGAATCAAGCCTGCACTCACTGCCCCCCAACACTTAACTAAAACACGTTTCCTGAACCCCATACTTTTGGCTCCCTGTCCATGCTCCATTTTTCTGTTTTCCATGCTCCGTTCCCTAACATACTGTCATTTCTTATCTTTATTGTTCATTTTTATGTCCCCTTACTTGAATATAAGTTCTATAAGGGTGGGATTATTATTTTTATTAATATATCCCAAGTATCTAGGACAGTATCTATCAAATGGTATGGGTCTAATTGCTCTCTTAGCTGAATGAAAAATGACTATAGGTGACCAGAGGCTTCTGTGCCCTGTTAACTGGTCCCTTTGAGGCATCACAGAACATATGCTGGGGGCGTGTAAGGAATTAACGACTCCTTTGCCAAGTAGCTGCAGTGCATATCCACAACCTCTACCAAAACCCAGCATCCTGGGTATTCTAAAACTAAATTTGAGAACTACTCAGGGGCTCTCAAACAGATACCTGCACCCCCATGTGCACCGCAGTGTTATTCACAATAACAAGGTATGGAAGCAACCTAACTGTCAATGGAGGAATGGATGAAGAAAATGCCATCTATCTATCTATCTATCTATCTATCTATCTATCTATCTATCTAGCTATCTATCATCTATCTGCCTATCACCTATCTATCTAGATCACACACACACACACACACACACACACACACACACACAGAGATATTCTTCAGCCTTAAAAAAGAAAAACAATCCTGTCATTTGTAACGACAAGGAACAATCCTAGAGGCATTGTGCTAAGTGAAATAAGCCAGACAGAAAGACAAATACTACATGATATCACATAAGTAGAATCTAAAAAAAAGAAAGAAAAAAAGGTTGAATTTAGAGAAACAGAAAGTAGAAAGCAGTTAGCAAGGGCTGGGGTAGAAGAAATAAGAAGTTGGTAAAAAGATTCAAACTTTCAGGTGTAAGATAAATAAGGTCTGGGGATCTAATGGATAACATGTTGACTGTTGACAACACTGTATTGTATAACTGAAATTTGTTGAGAGAGTAGAACTTAAATGTTCTCAGAAAAATACAAGAGCTAAGTATATGAGGTGATGCATGTGTTAATTAACTTGATGGGGGAATCCTTTCACTGTGTGTGTGTGTGCGCGCGCGCGTGTATGTGTGTTTGTATACATGTATACATATATATGTATACATATATACACATATATAGATATATACAAACATATATACAGATATAATCATGCTATATACTTTAAATATCTTACAATTTTATTTATCAATTGTACTTGAATAAATCTGGGGGGGAAAAGAACTCCTCAGGGCTCTCAAGTCAAATGGCAGGTGGAAGAGCACCTCTGGATTCTTTCGCTGCTTGGAAGCAGGGTTGGCCAGATGTGGACGCACTAAAAGTTTAGATCTTGAGAGCCATTCCTATACGATGCAGAGAGGATAGGAATTTGAAAACTTATGGAAGTTAAAATAAATTGAAATGGAATAAATTTAGATTAGATAGTTCTTCAAATCAACTTGTACTCTGAGACTACTGGACCGCATTTGGCAAAAGATAATATACTTCACTTTGAGTTCAGGCAAATTTAACTTCAGTGTGATTTCACCAAGTATTTTTGGTATTTTGTGTGAAGAACCAACTTGAAAATTCTGATAAATGTAGCTTAAAGAAAACTTCATGTAACATTAGGGAAGGTAAAGAAACCAGCTTCCTTCGTATCGTTCTACACATTTAGAATTACAAATATGTGACAATCTCTCTTTTTTTGCAAAGATCTAAGAAAAGAAATGAAGAGGGGAAAAAAAGAAAGAGTCCAGAGATTTTTTTCAGTTCCCTTCAAATAGCTCATTCTCAAGAAAGCATATTTCTGTCAGATTTAACTTTTGTGTATTGATTTAATTTCCCTTCCTCAGTAGTAGACTTGAAAACTGTCACTCCTTTTTATATACTTTACATGATAACCCTTTTTTTTTTTTTTAAAGAAAAGTAGTAATTTTTTCTCAGCCTTTCTTTGCTGCCTAAACTAAGTTTAATTTATTCTATAAGCTAAATAATGCCAGTTTGTTACACCCTTACTGATTTTGCTTTTTGGTGCCTGAATAGTCTTTATTCTTTTAAATTTGGCTCTTCCAGGACTATTTTGATGAAATATTTGATCAATATTCTTTAGAGACTCATACAAAACTTTCTAAAGCTATTACTTTCACTTTTAGTCTTTCTCCCTACAAAAATATATAGTCATTATGGGAACTTGAGGAAATATAGGAAGAAAAAGAAGGAAACCAAAATTTGAAATGTCCGTTTTCAGAAATGCATGTAAATATATGGATATTATCATTGCTTACTGTCCACATATACGTATTTTTGAACAAAACTGGAATCATATTTAGACATAATTTAGTTTCTTTCTTTTTGAACTTAATAATACGAACATTTCCTAGGGCTAGTATATATTATTTTTAAAAATATACTTATTTTTAAAAGAAGTTACTTTAATTTTACCAAGGATATTTGGAACAAGGACTATTTTTGAAATCCTGCTTAGTAGAACAGTTATATAAGAAGTGGGGTGTCTCAGCATCTGTTTTAAACACAATAAAATGTCTAATGGTCAGGGTATTTGGAACTGAGAATATATGATTAATTAGAGTAAATTCTTTGAACTGCAAAGTGAATAAACCCAGAAAAGTGACTGGATGACCACTAACTAATACTGACTGAAATATCTGAACAACTTGTCCACAGGTGGAAAGAAACCTCAGGGATGAGTGGGTCTATATTATTGACAAAGAATTTTAGTATTTAGGAGACTGCACCAATTAGGTAGATCCTTTTATCTAGTGATTCAGTGTCAACATCTATAAAATAGTAAATATAATCTTCATCTATATGCCACAAGGACTTTCTTAGAAGTTAAGTTTATCAAGCACTTACAGATTAGAAACTAGTTCGTTTTAATCATACGAAATTTTTACCACATTTTATTACCAGGTTACTTAGCTATTCATTACCTCACACTTTAAGTTTCTGGTTAAGTAAGATTTTAAACTAAAAACACTTTGAAAATGAATTGGACAACTCATCTTTGCAAGGTCATTTCTTATATGTCGTCTTGCAAATTTCACTCTACCAGCATTTGAGCAAAGAGGATTATTCTTTAATGTGTAAAGGCTGTTTTTCTGTGTTATTAGGAAGAGTTGTCCAGCACCAAGTGCTAACTGTTTCCTTTATTGTATATTTTATCCCCAGTTACAGGCCTTCCTTACATGATAATTATTAATCCTGCCATGATTCTCTGGTTATCAAACTCCAGTATGTATTGTCATGAAGTAAATGTCCAATAAATCATCATCTCTGAATAACCCTAGAGCTGGGTTTTGACTCTCAGATCCTGGAAAAGTATTTAAGGCCTTTACTAATTCAAGTGACTTTTTAAAGCAAAAGGACAAGAAATAAGTATGCTTCCTTCACATAGACACAGGCTAATGCTTTTTCTTTCTGCTTCACACAAAGATAGTAAAGAATCTTTTACATTCTGGGCAACCAAGCAGAACTCTATGAACTAGTAGATGAAGTAAACTAAACTATATGTTCCAGGTATGACAGGGAATAAATACTCAATCAATGGAAGGTAAAGTCACAGTGCCCAGATAGGGAGAACTAATAGTTATCAGGTCACTCTCCATGAAAAGTCCATTTTGACATTTCTGTTGTATTGACAATCTGTTCCTGCTTTGGTGGCTTTGGAAGAACGAACAGCAATATTCATAATCTCTACTATCAACTTTGTTAAATTTTTTGAAGACCACTGGATATTTAGAACCCTACAACTTTTTGCTACTTGTCATGTTCTCATTTCTGCAACAAATAGATTAAAAATCAATGAATAAAAGTTCCAAAGAGTGACAGGATTTTTGGGATTTTTCTTGAGATTGTTATGATTTCTTTTTTATACACAGGTCATTTGAGTCATAGTGAAACATCAACTATTCAGAGTTACATGCTGTGCTTTGTGCCTCGGCAGATCAGAAAAAAACAGAACTTGGGTCCATCTCTATAATCTGATGCAGCAAGAAGGAATGACAACTGCGGTGTTCTTAGATGAGCTATCGTTTTTTTCTTAAAAATAACATTCTTATTCATTCTACAGATATGCCAAAATAGCATCAGTTCTCTCGCTAAATTTAACAAAATAGTGTACCTTTCAGTGTGGTGGCTAAAATTGTGTGACATTGAGGGGAGGATGATATGTAGAGATGTTAGTATGGCAAAGGGTGGTGGTGGGGCGGGGGGCAAGTGTGCACCGTTAATAGGAGAAAATGTCAAGAAAAATGAAGCATAATAATAGTGCAATTTATCCTTGCTAAACGTATTGCAGTGTGCTATAATTAAATATGAAAACCTAAATTTATCTCTATGTTCGGTTGTCATTAATTTAACAGGGAGTGCACATGTTCTAATCTAATGGCTGATTTTTTTTCTCCATGTGCAGCATATTAAAATGTATATTAGCCTCAAGGTGCATAAACACAAAATAATAGACCAAAGGTTTTGGCCTGTGGAGAAAAAAATCCATGCTCAAAGGCCGTCAAGTAGCTGTGATGCAGGGGAGACACTCACTTAGCCTCATTAAGCCAAAGCTCTCTTTTGCTTGTCTTTTGTTCTGCATGACAGCAGCCTCTTTGTTGTATAATAATTCATTCCAAGTTCGTTCCAAGCTACCGAAACTGGTGAACTGTGGCCATTTTAATGAGAAGTATTGGTGGTATGCATAATCTGCAGGCCACGTGGGCCAGACAATCACAGAGCACTGCAGCCAGCAAAATGAGATATTGTCGAAATCACAAATTTGTCAAGTTGTTTTTGGACAGGGTATTATAATAAGCACTAAAATATGCATCCTATTACTCTGCATCTGCCAGTCAAAGATCACTGTAATGAATGCGTGCTGCAGGGTAAAACCAGGTCGTTTTCCTAAGTAAAACAAACTACGGAGTACTGAAAAAAATTACATTTTTTTTTTGTTTTGTGGGGGGACATTGCTCAATTTTTTGTAAATCTTTTTGCACTATGAGTCAGGTTCTCCTGGCAGGGTGTCCACTACCAGCAGTGAATAGAGCCTGCTGGTGCCAGGGAGTTAACATGAATACATTCTTTTTAATAGGTGTGCTTACCAACTGAGAATATAAAACCACAAACTCAACGCTTAAATTGAGTCTAATGAAGAATTCCCTGGAGACAAAAAGAAAAAAAGGATAAGAAAATCACTTCAATGATACTGAGCCTTATGTTTTATCCTCTCTTACTTCAAATGGCTTAGCCTTTGGGACTTGTTTTTTGTTTTTGTTTTTTTCCTGGGTTTTTGTTTGTTTTATTTATTTATTTTTCTGTGTTGGTTGGTTTGCTATTTTGGATTAACCTCAAATTTTGGGGTAAAATAGATGGGATGGTATCCCATTCCACTTCCATACTAGCTTGTTTTAAAAAAAAAAGACTTAATATAATAAGTCTAGTCTTTCTACTTGTCAATAAAAATGGTCCTCAGGAAGAGTGACCATATAATTTACCATCTAAACCAGAAGTCTTTTGAGAATGGAAGAGAGAAGGGTGTGCAAAATGACAGGTATAGAAAGCAGGCCTGTCACAGGCCAACTGGCCTATGTGATCACCCCAATCACAGGGTCTCAGGCTGGCAAATGTGAGGAAGCACACCATGGCCAAAGGCAGCAGACACGTTCTGTTATTTCAGGCAGTCTGTATAAACCTCTAGGGTTTTTCGTTTGGTTTGGTTTTTTACCTTCAGCCAATGGACTCTCCATGAGGTCTGCCTAGAAATACAATAATTGTGGAAGACAGTCTCAGAATAGGGAGACGAATCCACTCTCCACTCTTTTCTAGTCACTCATTTAAACAAATGTTACCAAACTTTTGTGTTATGATCAGCTGGCACTATGAGGGACAAGGAGATATGAGTAGGGTCTCATGGTGTTTACAGTCAGGGTTGGAGAGGAGGAAAGGTGGTTGAAGACCACTGCCACGGTGACCCCAACAAATAGGTGCGTACGTAGCAAATGTTAATATGGGTAACAACCAGATGATCTCTTAGTTCAGGGGAGAGAAAAAACCTATCTTCTGGGGGGAAATGAACAAAGCTTTCTGGAGTAGGTAAAGATAGCTTGAAGAATTAGTAGAATTTAATTAGGCAGAGAGAAAAAAAGTCAGGAGAATTGCATTTCATAAGCCAAGATGCTGATGTGCTAGGAAAGGGCAGGGCATGGTTAGGACCACAGAGATAATACACAAGTAGCAAAAGTCATATTGGCAAACCAGGTTGCAGTGAGATCACAAAGGAACTTGAATGCCGGGTGAAAGGATTCTTTACATCTGTTGATCAGTCATTGAAGGCTCTGAACAGGAAAATGAGTTTTGGAAAGAGTAACCTGGCAGTGGTATATGAGAGCCAGAAGGGGAGAAGCTGAGAAGACACAGTGTGCAGTTACAGACCAGGAGAGAAGTCCTCAAAGCCTAAACTAGGATACTGACCTTTGAGTTGGCTAGATACGGCTGCTCAAAGTGTTCCTATTCTTTCCTGAAATATTCCTCCTGTAAGACTTACATATATTTCCCAAGTTGTGTCATATCTTCTCACTCTCTTCTGTATCCTCAGCCCGCCAGTCCATCTTACTCTCATGCCCATGTCTCCTGCGCATTGTCTTAGGCCCAGAGACTGCAGAGCAGGTAACAGTGCTTGAGCTCTACTTTGAGAATGTGCAGGACCAAGAGGGCGAGTCTATTTACGTGACTTGGTATGGAGCCTAAAGTACTGGGCATTTTATTTTGCCTTAATGTTTAAAAGTGTGAGCACTTTGGGGACATAACCACTTTATTCTATGGGTGAAGGATTGAAAAGGAAAATGAGTGTGAGGCGAACCGGAGCCCAGAGTTCATCTCAGGAGATACAAGCTAGACGCTCTGCCCATAGTTGAATTGTGGAAGCCTGAAAGTGTAACAAATGGCCTGGGAGTAATGCCTGGAGTCCTAAAGCTGTGATGCATGACATGCGATGCTCTTCAGCGCCAAAGGTCTCCGTCTCTGGGGTACTAGTACATCTCTCCATTGCCCAAGTGTCGTGTGTGTGTGTGTGTGTGTGTGTGTGTGTGTGTGTGTGTTCCCTTTGGGACATTTGCTTTGAAGTCTGGTCATCAAATTCAGCTTTTCCCTGAGAGCTCCATTCTGGAGAGAAAACATCCACATTTGCGTGCAGTTTGTGTAACTTACTAAACTGAAGACAGATCTGCTGTACAGAAACCAGAATGCTTTCATTTATCTCTTAATTTCATTAGATTTCCATCTACTGGTCAAAATTCTGGTTTTATTTTTTTGGCTGTGATAATGACTACTAAGAATTATTTTACTTTTAGCTTTATTTCACTTTGTAGGAAATAAGAAGTATTTTGAATTTTTTTCTTTAAAGACCTCAATAATATTTATCTTCTAAATGGAATCTTCAAATACTCTAGGACAATCTTATGGCTTATTACATAAGGGAGATGTCTACTATGGAATCCCTGGCAATATCTGGTTTTAATTAAAATGAAATGTCACAATGTCATTCCACATTCAGATGTCATGACAAAATCACTGAACCACTGTTAACTAAGCAGAAACACTTGATAAACCTTTCAATGGTCCTTCAAAAAAAAATGCAATCCCTCAGAATGTGTTGTTTGTGTCTCCTTTGTATTGTATATTCTTCCTAGTATTATAACTCAGTCTTATGTTTCGACTAACTTATAAATTCTTAATAGATAACACCTGCATCACTCCAAGTTCACAGCACAGAGCCTTTTGTGTGCTTTGGGCTCAATTGATATTAGTGGAAAGCAAAGGTATCACATTCTTCAGAGTTCATCGCTATTATAAATATATGATAACCAGATGCACTAATAGGATGACAAAAAATAGCAATCTTTTCAAAACTATTATTTATTAAACGGATGGGATGTGTTGATTATCATAAGTTAATGTTGTACCAACAATTAAAATGTTCCACGTGGTCCAAACTGAATGCTACTATTGGTGGCAATTGGATATTGGATTCTAATTGTATTTCACCTGCAAAACAGAGGTCACTTTTCTCTATCCTCAGTGCCACCATCCTAGTCTATTGCAACATTACCTTGCAACTAGATTTCTGGTAACAGCCATTACCATCTACATAATTTGGGGGCCCAAAGTAAAATAAAAATGCAAGTCCTCTGGTTTAAAAATTAATAACTTCAAGATGAAGCCAGTAGAACATTTAAACAGGAGTAGGATGCTTTAGAAGAAGGTAGCCTTGTCACATACCCATGATAACAGTCTCCAAAATGATCTCTCTGAAAATGATTCTGCACATTTCCTGTCTATTTTCACATGGGAGCATGATGACATATTTAAAAAGAAATTTGAATAATATCATTGTTTTTGTGCAAAATCTTTGGCACCTTTAATATAACCCAAATTCTGTATCATGGCCAATAAGGTTCTACATAATATGGCCACTGCCAAACCCTCTAATCCCATGTGGTGTCACTTTTGTCCCTTTTCTCTGACTGGGCATACAGACCTTCTTTTGGGTTATTATGCACCTTCACAGATGCTGTTCACTCCCCGTGGAATGCTAGTCCCTGGCTCCTTTTCATCCTTCAGATATCGTTTCAAATGTTGCTCCCTCAGAAAATTCTTTCCTGATACACAAACTAAACATAGGCATTCCCCATTATTCTCCTAAGCAAGCCTTTTGCTCCTTTTGATAGTTATCATGAACTGTAACTTAAAAAATAAAATACAACTGTTTCTCTCCATTATCTGACTGTAATCTCTGAGAGGGTAAGAACCAGTGTATCTTACTCACCACAGTGTAACAACATTTAGCACCTTGTCTAGCTTACAGTAGGTGCTTAATACATTTGTAAAATACATAGATTTGTTGAATGAATGAATGAAAGGGCCATTCAAATGCTTAGTGATATTCTTCTTGTTATTATTCTTTTCACGAAGTTAAGATTTATTTGGGCAACCAAAAATATAATGATGTCACTCAGGCATTTGGGGGGGGGGTTACCGGGCTCTATTCTGTACCCATAAAGAAGCTATTTTCTGAGGAAAATAAGTATTCATTAATATTTATTTATTTGATACAAAATAGGATCCCAGAACTAAGTACATTTCCACATCATCTGCTTTCATGGCTTCTGGATGGGTTGAGGTATTATGCCTCTTTCTAGGGCCTTCTCTTTTCCATTTTCTATTCTGTTTCAGAAGAATAAGCTGTTATTTTCCACTGGTCACCTTGTTCTTCTACGGCTTCAAATAGCACTAAAGCTGTTTGTAAGAAACTGCATACAATGTACATTGCATCTTCCTAGAATTCTAGTACATTATTATGACCAATGTTTTTCATAGCAATATTCATTGCATTATGTTCAACTGTTTTTGTTGATCTGCAAACACTAAAAGTAGTGATCTGGAAACACTAAAAGTATAATTACGGGCTTTGATAAAGTAACATAGTCAATGGAATAAAACTATGCTAGGATTATGACCCCTTGTAAGAGAGGCAGCAAAGCTAAGTCAATACACACATGGAAAATTAACACTGACATCAGATCTAGCTGATGAAAAATATCATTATATTCTTATAAAATTCTTCTACGAAATGTACTCCTTTTGTAACTTGAACACTACAGAAAACATCAAAATACTTGATATTTATTTATACAATATACAATGTCTTAATTTAGGAGTATATATATAGTAGTCTTGCCTCTTACCTGCAGTTTCACTTTTTTCTCATTTCAGTTACCTGGGGTCAACTGTGGTCAAAAAATATTAAATAAAAAATTCCAGAAATAAACAATTTATAAGTTTTAAATTGTGCACCATTCTGAATAGCATGATGAAATCTTGCGCCATCCGACTGTATCCCACTTGGGACATGACTCATCCCTTTGTCTAGCATATACACACTATATATGCTCCCTACCCGTTAGTCACTTAGTAGCTGGCTCGGTTATCAGATCGACTGTGTGGTGTTACAGTGCTTGTGTTCAAGTAACCCCTATTTTACCTAATAATGGCCCAAGCACATGAGTAGTGATGCTGGCAATTCAAATGCCAAAAAGAAACCATAAAGTGCATCCGTTAGGTGAGAAGGAATATATTATAGGAAAAAATATAGCATGCATATATATATATATATATATATATAGGGTTCACTACTATCCACAGTTTCAGGTATACACTCGGGTCTTGGAATGTATCTCCCATAGATAATGTACTATATAATCTCTTTTTGATGCCCTATGACAGTTCTGTGAAATCAGCAGGGGGAGACTTAATTACCTCCATTCTCTAGAAGAGAAAACTGAGGCTCAGAAAGATTATCTGTGACTATGCAATCAGCTAGGTAACAGTAGAGTCAGAACTCAGATTTTCAGATTCCTGTTCTATTTTACTGTTCTATGTTTAACAAATACAGCAGATATAAAATGCATTTTAGATAAAAAAATTTAATAAATATACTCTTACTATTCCATGAAATACCTTAATAGCAAAAAGTTTAATTTATGAAAAGATTTTACAATACTACATTATCTGAATCTGTCTAGTATGATTTACTAAGCCCTCTTCCGCCTCTCTCCATTAAAGTGTATTAAATTAACATTGTAGTTATTTAAGAACTGTTTCTAGCCTGATTTAATTTTATGGAAAAAGTATTAATTAACATGACCTCTTGGTTTCCTATCAAAATACAGTTGAGCATATTTACACTGGTATTTTCAGGAAACTCCTTCTGCTAACTTTGTAAAGCACTTAACTTTAGAGGGAGCATTTTAAATACTTCTAGTGGAAAAACACACTATACAATTTCAGCCTAAGTTTCTAGGGATGTGGCTGATTTATTTTCTGGCCTAAGCCATCTGTAAATGAGATTTAAGAGTTTAAAAGCTGGGAATAAATATAATGTTGGGTTACATTATATTCAGAAGAATGAGATTTGCAAGGTCAATGTCAGTATTAAATTAAGATGTAAAATGCAAAGGTAGGAAATTTAAATGACGTTCTCACTTTGTTAGGTGATTACTGATTCACAAATATATACACAGATATATGAATACATATGTATACAGGTGCACATATTTAATATCTATTAATATATCTATTGAATAGTGATATAATATCACATATATACATAGACAACCATATTTAATTATATATATATGCACACACACAGAGACACATACAATAGATGTCAATATATAATGTATATTATGATAGTGACATATTATAAAGAATATATTAGCATATAAATATCATACCTCTATGATATTAATACTATCAGTTTTGTTGTTGTTATTCTTTCAGGTATAGCATGATTGAAAAATAGATATATACTTTTTCAAGTTTATGGTTAGATGATTTTTGTTGTGTTTTCCCACTGATAAAGCGGAATTTTAAATATAACTTGTCTTATTTTTATCTGTCCTCAATTTGAGTGCATCCTAGCTCATTAAATTTAGAAATCCCTTCTCATTGCCCCTCTGCCATGTACTGTAAAACACTTAAAAACACTAGAGGAGTTCATTTTTTAAAAGGAACCCTATGGAGAAGCCTTTTGAAATGTGAGAAAATCTTTTGTGATCTGCCATTTATTTATTTGTACTTTAACTACTGATTTTCACAGCATAGAGATATTATTTGGCAGGGCAAACCTGAAGTATTCTGCAGCTTAATCTGATGACAGCTGATAGCATTTTTTTTTTGTTTTCGTTTTACTACTGTAACGAAACTAATGTAGAGTCTAATGAGCAGAATTGCTATCCAGAAGACAGGGTTTAGGTTCAGATGGGGGAAAAGAGGATGCCAGGTATCCTGCATCTACATTCCTCTCCCATACTGTCATTATCATGTTCATGGACAACATGCTGACATGGATGACCTGTGGGTTGAGGCCTGACTGTGTGCTGCAGAACATGCTGAGGACAGCAGTAAGAGCACGTGTCTAGGTAATGTACACGGTAGGTAGCCTCGCCCTAGGTAAGTTACTGTGCTTTGCCCGTGTCATTGA
Source organism: Rhinolophus sinicus (assembly GCF_057876585.1). Taxonomy (NCBI): domain Eukaryota; kingdom Metazoa; phylum Chordata; class Mammalia; order Chiroptera; family Rhinolophidae; genus Rhinolophus; species Rhinolophus sinicus. The sequence continues at coordinate 34,574,257 of NC_142507.1, forward strand.
GGAAGTGGAGCAAGCTAGAGCTAAATTAGATTGAGCTTTTCTCAAGACCTGGTAATGAAGTGGGGGGTTAGAGGCAACTGGTTATTTTCTCTTTGGAGGCATGCTCATCCTGAAGAGTTGAGCACACAGATTAGGCTAGGTACTAGTAAATCTGTGGGATCTATATTAATATTTGGGACATATTTTTCTGTTTGATTTTACTACTATACTTCAAATTTCATGCTTCCTAAAATCAAAGTCTTTTCACATTTCATATTTCCATGTATTGTCATAGGTCTGACCTCGGAATCATTATTTAAACTAGTCATAGTTCTTTTCATCTATCAAACTTTATAACCTGTTGTTCTCTGGATCCTGCATGAAGCCTGAGCCTGTCTGCTTTTGTGTCCAAATATTCTCTTTGAATTTTCACCTGAGTCAGTAAAAAAGAAGCATTATCTGCCTCTTCCATGATTTGTCTCTGGGTAGGAGGCCCCAAATTGCATTAGTTGTTGTTATTATCCTAATGCATTGAAAGTCTGATTTCACTATAATTTGTTCTTCACTTTCATCCCAGCACTAGGTCTCCTGATAATACTGCTTTCTAAATTGTGTCTATTAAATGTCTTATTTGGCATGATTATTTCACAGATTCATATCTTACATTTACTCAGGTTTCATTTCATTTCTTTTTCCTTTTTTGTAACCCCTTTCGATCTTTTGTGTGAATTATCTTTTCCTGAGAATTGAAAGTAGCTCCTAAATTATAACCACCTATAAATTTCCTTCATTTTGACCTCACTTTTCAATGATGTCACTAAAGAAGACATAGGTGCTTCTTACACTGAGATTCTATTTTATTGTATTATCTGCACCAGTGGTTCTCAAACTTTAACATGCATATCAATCACCTGGAAATCTTATTAAAATGCAGGTTGTGAGTCAGTGAATCTGGGTGTGAGCCTGAGATTCTGCATTTCAAACAAGTTCCAGGTGTGCTGGTATCGCTGGCTCAGATACCATACTTTAAGTAGCACTTCCGAGACGAGTCCAGTTCATGCACACAACATAAACAACCTAATTGATTTCAAGTACCGTTTTAAGGAAAATGTCTACATGGAAATTTTTTGACATGGTGGTTATTTGAAATGAATTAATTTCTTTGACTTTGGGTTAAAGAAAATCTCTCACTTTAATATGACCTAAGAGGGAGTTTAGAACTTGGTTTTCCTTTCTTCAGGCCCTACGGTTCTTTTCTTGGGTAG